>NW_024529266.1:2775121-2796242 GCF_017590135.1 Pyrgilauda ruficollis
GGAGGGAGGGAGGGACTTCATTATCTCATTGGTCTTTTCCAACCCAAATGTTTCTATGACATAAGCAAAGCTTCTTGGTGTGTTTCAGACAAAATGGACCACACTTTAGAAGAAAATGTTTCCTGCTGCCAGGGGCAGCCTCCTTAAGGCAGATTGGTTAGAGCTCATAGCATCTCTGCCTTCCATGACAACAGGATGTAAACAAGCCAGAACATTTACTGTCACCACAGCACCCATTAAAGGCTGTCTCTAGATGATCAGACCACAGACAATCAGCAGGCAGAACACTGATGTGTCGAAGTTGCATTACGAGACACGCTCCTAGATGTAAAGTGGCAGAGTACAGCACAGTAAGGTGCCTAGCTTTGCCCAGGTGAAGTGTAATGAAAGCACTTACATGCTGTTGAAAGAAACTTGCTGTAGAAACAACCTATCAGATGCTAGTCTGAGAATACAATAGTATTCTCTCAGAAACTCTTTTCTCCAGTACCATCTTGACTGCTATTTTATACACACACCCAACTTTGTACTTCCTACAGAAACAATGTTTATTCACCCTTGTGATTCTCATTTTGTACACTGTTAGCTAACATCTCAGTATTTCATTTCCTTTCCTGTTATGCAGACATCAGATAAATCAGAATACAAGGATATGAAACAAGAATAGTTTTTTGAACAGGGAATACAGGTTCACATTCCCCAAAACAAAAAGAACACCAGCCTATGAGTACATATTGCCAGAGAATTGAAGTCTGGAGACATACTGCCACAATCCTGTTGATCTTGGAGCATATTAAAGCAGATGTTTCCTGTGAAGTGTTATCCTCTCCCCACAGTCCACACCAGTATATTCCAGCAGTCACTTCAAGCAAATACATGGCAACACTGGTTAAATATTTTGAGTGAATTCTCTTGTAATTCACTGCTCCCTTTATTAATGCAATATTCCTAAGCAACATTTAAGAGTCCTTTGGATTATTGCTTCCTTCTTTTTAAGTTTAATAATGCCCTTTGAAAAAGTCTTAAGCAACACATCATGAACACAAGTGGAAAAGGAACAGATTTTCTAAATCCATAAGTTATTGTGCGTATTTGTTTTTCTCTAATAGAGCTAAGGGAAAGTTCCAGTTCTACTATTTAGGCTAAACTGCAGCCAGACAATAAGGACACACCATACAAAGTGGTGGTTTTCATTTGCTGTCTAGCACAGACTTCAGAAAAGATCTCAGAGACCTCAGAGGACAGTAGCCAAGTGGACAGGAATTGATTCAGTTCACAAGAGAGCCACACTTATTACCAAGGTTCAGAAGCAGGCCAAAGCTCAGTGAATCTCCAAGGAAGGTGTCTATGATACTTCTTACAGCGTTCTAATCCATGTAATCAGCCCACACACACCCATTCAGAGACAGAGAAGGATAAGGAGAGCTCAGGATAAGGAGCTACGGAGAGATTATGGGTCAGGATTAAAGGGAGAGCAGTGATCAGAGACATTACAGCCTGAGGGTCTGCCACAGGCCACCTTACCAGGAAGACCAAATGGATAAAGCCCTCTACAAACAGACAGGAGCAGCCTTCACAAGCCCTGTGCTCATGGGGACTTTCAATCACCCTGGTATCTGTTGAACAGACAGCACAGCAAGACACTTGCAACCCAGGAGCTCCTGGAGTGTATGGATGAATTTTGTTTTCTCCAAGTGACAGGGGAGATAACAAGGAGACATCCTAAGCTGAACCTTGACTCACCACATTGAGGGGCTGGTGTGGAATGTGAAGTGCACTGACTATGAAATGGTGGAATGCAAGATCCTCAGGGCAGTGAGGAGAGCACACTGTATGGACTTTAGGAGAGCAGGCTTTGGTCTGTTCAAGATTTGCTCGATAGAGTGCCATGGGACAAAGGCCAGGAGGAAAGAAGGGCCCGAGAAAGCTGAGTAACATTCAAGGATCACCTCCTAGAGGCTTGACAGAAATGCATCCCAATGAAGAGGAGGAAGTAATGCAAAAACACCAGGAAGCCTGTGTGAATGAACAAGCTGTTCCTGGACAAATGGAAACACAAGAAGAAAGCCTAGAGTAGAAGCAGGGACAGGTAGCCTGTGAGGAATACAGATTAATTCTCCAAGTAGCTGGAGATAACGCTAGGAAAACTGAAGCCCTGACAGAATTAAATCTGGTCAGGGATGTCAAAAGCAACAAGAATAGTTTCTACAGCTACACTGGTGATAAAAGGAAGACTAGGAAAAAATGTGGACTCTCTCCAGAAACAGGAGACCTGGTTACTAAGGACATGGAGAAGGCTGAGGAACTCGGTGGCAGTTTTGTCTCAGTCCTTACCAGTCACAATGCTCCAGCCATACTGCCTTAGTTGCAGAACTAGTGGAAGGTATCCTTGCCCATGGCAGGGGATTTGGAACCACATGATCTATGAGAAAACTACATGATCTAAACTGAACTACATGAGAACATGTAACTCCTCAGTCTTCAAGAAAACAAGGAGAACCACAAAAGAAAATATAAAAAAAAAAAAAAAATCAAGTGTCCTGGATACAGACTGAAAACTTCATAACAATAAATATTAGTAGGAATGGAAGGGAAAATACTTAAGTCGTTTCATCATTATCAGTTGCTCAGTTTTATTTAATACTCAGGCTTAGCTCCACAAAACTAAATAAGGCAGTAATCACCATGAAACAATCTTTGCGCCAGAAGGTCAAGTAAACATCACAAAGAATATAATTCAAACAGTCACATGATATTGACAGGGACTCAAGTTCATGCTTTCTGACATATTTATCAAACATTATGAAAAGCAGATGGGAAAACATGTTTAAATGTCACTCTTTCTTCAGTTCTTACAGAAATGCAGATATGGTGTTTACATACAAAATGAATTCTACTTGTATCATATTTCAATATAACGATAATGAGATTTTTGGACTGCTGAACAGAATAAACAAAACACATTAAATACTGACCTAACAGTATTTCTTAAAGTAGACTATCTACCCACAAGTAAGGAATATATTCCCAAAGACTCTGTCAATCATTAGAGGGAGCTGCAAGCTCTGAATTTAGTAACACTTCAAAACTTCCTGAATAGGCAAACTGTAGATACAGCAATCAACCTTTACATACAATTTTTTCACTTTAAAATTACTATTTCCCGATTAGATACATTTAAGAGGAACAGCAGATCACTCTTGTCATTATAAAACTATACAGCCAGATTAATTGAGACACAATTGATTCAGCCAAAGCTTTTCCAAACAGAAAATATTAATGCAATAATATACAATCATCTTGTCTAGATATTTACAGTAAATTCAGGCCTGGATGAAACTTGTTCAAAATTCAGCTGCTAACAAAACATGCTCATATTTCTTCAGTTTGAGGAGGGTTTTGATTTTTTGAATACTTTAGTATTGAATTATTACTTCATTTTTTTTAAACTTCCACAACTTTCATAAAAAGAGCTTCCAGATTAGGCTGTAAACCATTATTTACTAATAAAAACAATAAAGTTTTATGGAAGAATACAGTCAAATATTGGTACATGAGATTTACCAATTTACTTCTTCACCAAACTGAATTAAACTCTTTTAATGCAAGTAAAACCGGAAAAAAATAGTCTAGGTAAAACCAAAATCTTGTCAAAACCAGCTTAAAAAATAAAGCACATAAAGACTGGGAAAATTAGAAGCTTTTATCAAAAGACTTCAAAATTTTGGAATTGCTATGTAATAAAAAGTAGAGATAACAAATGTAATGACCGAGGTGATACAAATAAATATTTCATCTTACTTGTCCAGAGCTGTGCTGGTAGGCATGCTTCTGCCAAATCCTCGGACACCCATCTGACAAAAGTATGGAATGCAAGACAGATTGGCAGCAATTATAGCCAGTGAATCTGATGCATTAACAAAGAAACCATTTTGGCCAAGGATCATGTAGCGGTCCTGGAGAAGAAAACAAATGTAAAATAGCATCCCAAATTCCATGTATTGAGGACACCTAATTTCTTTTCCTAGATCCACTGGAAGTAGAGAGAAAAAGGGCAGGCTTTGGGTAACTCACATCCCTCTTTGGGCAGAAAAATTTACTGGCATCATCCTGGCATGTTTATAATCTCACTATCACACCATCACTCCCTCCTGCCATGCAAATCAAAGCTCCAGATCAACTTCTAGCTTCTGCCTCCTACATGTCACTTCAGCAGCTCTGTTTCTGCCAAGAGAATGCTTGTCTAGGAGAATCTTTTTGCCAATGGCACACACTATTATGGGAGTAGGAGAGTATTTCGTGTTTACTGAGAATAGAAAACAGCTTTTGCTCTTCATAACCTTTTAATCTTTCTCCCACCTTGTCATGGCAGAAAGTTCTTTTGCAATACATTGCTTTTTATTATGCTGATAATACAACATTAAAAATTTAAAATAAACACAGGTTACGACTCAGTGCTTTATTTAGCTAAAAAGCCCTTAATTCATGTTGCTAACCAGAAAGGACTCAACGTTATTACTGTTTACTGTGACAAGTCTGCATCATCTATATGCTGTGTGCTCCTAACTAAGGAAAAAAGTGTTACACCAGCACAAAACAAAACCAGCCTGATACTTAAATAATTCTCATCCTGCCTTTAAATTCTGCTTGATTTTCAGTCATCTGCAGAGAAAAATTACAACATATGTGTCTGATTTATGGGTTGCAAATGTTACCATCTGTACCTGAAAGTAATACCACTTTCAGCTTCAATGGGTTACTGAAAAGCAGATAAATTATACTTACATGTCCCGTATCTGACCCCAGAGAAAATAACAACTGCAGTGGAACCTCAAGACAGATCTAAGCACTTACTCCATCAGCATCAAAAGCAGCTCCAAATCCATACTCGCCACCTTTCATAGCCTCCAGCAAGGCAGTGGCATATGTTAAATTTGGATCGGGAGGCTGTCCACCAAAATCCTCCAGAGGAATACAGTTGATGGCAGAATTTGCAGGAGCTCCCAATTCATCGCACAAGATTCTTCTTACATAGGGTCCCATAACTGTGAAAACAGAAATCTGCCATGCAATCACAAAAGCATATGCTTGACATTCAAATTTTTAACAGCACTGTTGACATTGCATACAAAACATACTTTCAGCAATTCTATGCATCTGTCCTTGCAACAACGCCCAAACTATTCTTTCACAGAGGAACATGTGATTGTCCTCAAAGTAAATAATTAATCAGTATGAAAATAATCAATTCACCATGAAAATCACAATGGTGAAAGACGCAGAGGTTTTTTTACCCATTACTAAGTAAAGAAAATATCATACACATACAGGAGTTTTCTCACTAAAATAAAAACACCACTCTATGTGTTAAAATAACACATAATAGCAAGGAAAGTTAACAGTGGGTGAATACACATGGGAAATACACCTACCTTAAGATTCCAATTCATGTGAAAATTGCAAGAGATTTGTCCACCAAAGAATTTTACTACATTTTAGTTGCTACCATGAATAAATTAAATTTAAATTAAATTAAATTTAAATTATTATAAATTATATCAAATAAATATAAATTAATAATTTTAATTAAATTAAAATTTTCTCAAAGCTAACTCCAAGATACTTCTTTGTTTTGTTAAAGACATGACCAACTAAAACCCCATGGTGTTATATGCCATAATTATTACATGCATTTGGTGACTAAACGGTCACTACCTGAGCACTCTGCATCCCGGATGCAGGTGTGAACAGGTCACTCAGAGGTAAAAAATGCATGAGTGACTGCTCTCTCTTTCTCCTTACTCTTAAATCTTGATAATTGGAGTAGCGGAGACCTGAGGTAAAAGTGAAACTTCTTTTCATAAAAATGTAGATGTTAATTCCATAAAATATACCATGATTCACGTTGTTATCTAAAGTGGACTCCTATCAAATTACTCTGTTCTCTGCCAATGTTAAACTATCACCATGTACAGCCATAAAATATATTCCACTTGTATACACCTAATCTACATGTACTTTAAATTATAGATATACATCTCTCCACCAAAATGCAAGGTCATAAAGCCAATTCTCTGCCACCTTGCAAATAAAGCAAACAAGCTAAGTCTTTTAAAATGTTTGTGATGCATCAGTTTTTCTAACCCTAAACAGACTTTTTGACAACATCTTTTTAACAACAATAAAAATTCTGAACGGTCAGAAACAGATCTGAACATGAGAGCTCCAGGTATTTTAGTAACATTCTCTCCAGTATAGTACCTGACAAGAGGCAGTGCCTTCCTCACTGCTCCCTCTGCATGCTAAAGGACACCATCTGCCCTTTTGACACAGTCTGGCAAAACTGGGTGTTCAGAGCTATCACACTGTTCTAGATAAAATGCTTTACAGAAGTTTTCTAAGTTTGTCCAGCTCCTTTTATGGGTCTGTTTTTGTAATCCCATTAAAGAATGAAAGCTGGTTTGCTTGATGTAATCTGTTTTCCATAAGATAATGCTGAACAGTCTTACTCACACTCCTATCCTTCAACTCATTATCTGCAGCAATCCTTATTTATATATTCATAATGTAGCCTAAAATAGATCTTATCCTGGCCTGTGTTTCCCCAAGTGACACAGCTTATATTTTTTAATATCAGTACACCATTTATCCCCTTGCTGTCTTCTATGACACTTTCAACTTGTTCCCAGTACTGTGAAATTTGCTCATTTTTAGCATTAATGAGACAGAGGTCTCAGCTAACTCTTTAATTTATTTATTCAGACTTTACTAGTTTTATACCATTTATAATTTCCTCTTAGAGACTGCCCTGTAACCTCCTCAGTCACTGGACACTGCAATACACTTCATCACCCTGTCATGGCAAGATTACCTCATCCTGCTTGCTTCCAAATGCAGAAAGAAAACTTTTATTGGACACATATGTCCTTACTTATTTATCAAGTAAGATAAATCTCTTTGCCTGGTAAGAAACCTAACCCATTACTATGACTGCCTTTGCTATTAGTATAAGGTTCAAATCCTTCCTTATTACCCTTAGCTTCTATTAACTAAATGTCCAACATTTGTATGCTGTATTGTTATTGGGAAACCATTGCAGTGCACAGCTTCTATTGGGAATTTATTTCGGTGTACGTACAATTCTGACCCAACAGCACTTAAGTTCATACCTCCATTCATGGCATCAATCCTTATTTTAATCTGATTGGGTCCAGTCAGCAAATTTCTGATGGCACTGAAGTCAAAAATACTTCGAAGGAGATTGAGGTAGATTTCCACAGAATCCACAATTTCCACTAGAAAAATCACACCAAAAAAAGGTGACTACAGTTCACCTAAGTAAAGTTATTTCTCCCAGCTCTCTTCCCCCCAAGAGAACTAAAGTCAGAGCACATAACCCCCACATGACATGGCTTTGCTTTGAAATTAGGGAAAATCTAAGGCTCCCGGTGCCTTCAGTGTGGCTATTATCAAGCTTTAAGCCTTGAAAAGATCAACAGTTTTGACTGCCAAAAGACTGCAGAGATAATGTAAGTTGACAGCTCCTATTTCACTGAAGACATTAATGAGTGTACTTACATCAAAGTAAACTCTTAATAGATCATTCACTAAACCACTGAAAAACTTTGCAAGCTAAATAGGTTTATTTTCAGAGGAAAAAGATGCTCATGGCAAGTTGACACCACTCAACGTCCACCTGACAGCAGTACCTATCTGCATGATTCCTTCAAGACAGACATACAACCTATTTTCTAAATTGTGGCACCAGGAATACCTGTGTTCTGTTTGTTGTAGATGGATAACAAACTATACTTTTGCATTGTAGATCTCACTGATTTATGAAAGCAAGGCTCAGATACATCTGTGTTTTTGCTAAGGTATTGATAACTTGAAATTTAAATTCATGAAAGGAGAGCAATACAGTTTTTCTAGTTCTTTTGGATGTAAAACATTAAACAAAAATGAATTAATGAAAATAAGTCTGTCATAATGAAAGCAGTCACCAAACAACTGTCAAAAGCCATGCTTCTCAGTCATCTTGGAATGAATCACTTTTCCTGATTAAATTAAAAAGCATATGTAATAGAAATGTCTTTTCATCTGGTTAAATGAGTAACTTGAAATATCTTACTTATAAGTTAAATTATTACTTAAAATCTCATCCAATTTTGCTCAGAAACACTGACCTCACACTAATGCTCTTCTTTAGAGTAACATGAAAATGACAAAGACATTTTTTGAGCCTGAGAAACACACTCAGTCAGAATAGATTGTGACAATATGTTTGAAGAAACAAAAAAAGGTTCTCAAGGCCGAAAAATTATCTGTAAAACTTGAAAAAGAGTCAATTCTATGGTATATGACAAAAGTTTTAAACACTTACTAGGTTTATATTATTTCTTGTCTTCTATGCCCTGCTCCTAACAGCATTTTAGCAGGCCCTAAGCTTTACGCATATGAACAAATGTGGCAACTCTGGTGGAGCTGCTCACACATGTGAATATAAAGCACATGAAGGATTAAAGTCCAAAAATTATTTTAACTCCTGCCAAACCCAACCTCAGTTGTTCCAGCGCCTCTGTAGCCTTGATTCTCAGGAGTCAGTTCATATAACTGAAGCAAAAGTTTCAAATGCATCAGATAGTATTTAAATTACTTTTTAAATTATTTTCATTCTTTTTGCACCTTCAATGTGCATTCAGATCTGTGTAAACTCTATCTATTCATGCACTTATAAGCCAATTACATTGCTTCAGTAGGGTCCCTGATAGCTCTGCTGTCTCAGGTTGATGTATTCTTGGAAGATGTGATTGGGAAATTATTTTTTTTTTTAGAAAAACATACAGAAAACCTGTAAATATCTGTATGTACTTTTATACATCTTTGGGGGAGGAGTGTCTCATTTTAATTTTAAAAATAATGTTTGGAGAGATTAAACAGTTTAAAAACCAAAATTTAATGCTGTAACAATTCTATGATTCCACAGTGGTGCTGGAGTTGAATTCTCTTTGCTTTTTTTTTTTTCCCTAAAAAAGCCAAACATGTTCTTTACAATAAAATAAAATACTCCAGTGAAATCAAAATTTAAAGACTTTTTTAAATGAGAAATTTTATTCCTCAAAATTGTAAATTGTCTCAAAATGTGAAGTTTGGATGAAAAAACAAAATGGCTTTCATTCTAGGGCATCAGGAATGCAGAAAGTTCTTGAGGCTGCATAGTGTCTTATAGTATTTGAAATATATGAAATATACACTAAGTTTGAAATACATGTCAGGACCCCTTAATTTGTTTTTGACTCCTTCAAGAAAACAGCTGTGTTAAATAATTTTAAATCAATTGTAAGCATTAAAGTATTCACTATGCCTAAAATTAAACACGTGCTTAAGCAATCCCTTTACATTTGGAGTCACTGGATGTAAAAATCCCATAACTTTTCAGAAAGTCAGAAAAAATTAATAAACTGAGCCTCACTTACCCTTTTATCAATTAGACTTCAATAAACAAACCATTCCTAGACCCAAAATGTTTGTGTTTGATGTTTAACTACTAGCAAGCATAAATTTAGCAAAGATACTTGGCTGAATGATGAGGCCTGATGCACTTAAAAGTCTGTAACTCAGATTCCTGAAGTGCAAAACAAACATAACACTTCCCTATAAATGCACACAGCACTGGACACAAGCAAAAGGAGTTGGAAACCAGGGTGCATTTGGAAAACTATGACCCAATTGCAATCACAGAAACGTGGGACATGAGTTACATGACTGGAGCACTGTAGTTGAGGGTTACAAGAAGAGACAGGCTGGGTCTTTTCAGACAGACAGGAGGGGTGGGGGTGTTGTGCTTAATGCTAAAGAAGGGTCAGATTGTGAAGAGCTGCCTCTGATAAACAGCCATAAACAGACTGAGACCCTGTGGGTGAAAATCAAGAAACAGATCGTCATAGACTCTGTGGTTGGCCACCTGACATAGGGAGTCTCTGGATGAGACCTTTTGCTTTATTAAAAAAAAAAAACAAACTCTACCTCCATTGGCAACCTCAAACTTCACTGCAATCTCTCCTCCGGGTTTCCTGGGACTGTGGCTAGCTGTTAGAATAATTCCAGCAGCTGCTTTGATCTTTCAGATGATATGTGATAGATCAGTGTCATCTATCTAGACTTCTTTAAGGTTTTTAACACTGTACCACATGGTATCACATCCAGTATCTCTGAATTGGAGAGATATGGATCTGATGGATGGACTATTCAATGGAAAAGGAGTTTGGACACAATGACCCTGAGTCCAGGTGGAGGCCAGTGAGGAGTGGGCTCCCTCAGGGCTCTGTCTTGGGACCAGTCAGTACCCTTCAACATCTTCACTAATGACATCAGCAGGGACATTGAGTGCTCCTTCAGCAGGTTTGCAATGACAAAGCTGAGTGGTGCAGATGACACAACAGAAGGAAGGGGTACCATCCAGAGGGACCTGGACAAGCTTGAGAAGTGTGAGAATCTCCTGAGGTCCCACAAGTCCAAGCACAAAGTGCTGCACCTGGGTCAGGATAGTTCCTGACACAGGTGCAAACTGGGAGAAGAACTCACTGAGAGCAGCCCTGCAGAGAAGGACTTGGGGATTCTTGGGAATGAAAAGCTGGGCATGACCCACAGCCCAGAAAGCCAGATGTGTCCTGAGCTGCATCCAAAGCAGTGTGGGCAGCAGGGCCAGGGAGGGGATTCTGCCCCTCTGCTCTGCTCTGCTGACACCCCAGCTGCAGGGCTGCATCAGCTCTGGGGTTCTCAGTACCAGAAAGATATGGATCTGTTGGAGCAGGCCTAAGGGAGTGTCACAAAGATGATGAGAACACTCCTAAGAAGACAGGCTGAGAGATCTGGGATTGTTCAGCATGGAGAAGGTTCGGAAGAGACCTTACAGCTGCCTTCCAGTACCTAAAAGGCAGCTGAGAATTTCGAAACAGGCAAATAGTGTTATGACAAGGGGGAAGGGTTTTAAATTGAAGGAGAAGAGATTTAGATTAGATTTTAGGAAAAAATTCTTTACTGTGAGGGGGGTGAGGTACTTGAACAGGTTGTCCAAAGAAGATGTGGATGCCCCATACCTGGAAGTGTTCAAGGCAAGGCTGGATGGGACTCTGAGCAACCTGGTCTAATGAAAGGTCTCCCTGCCCATGACAGCGCAGTTGGAACAAGATGATCCTGAAGGTACTTTCCACCACACACCATTCTATGATTCTAAATTGCCTCGTATTTTGATAACTTTTAGTAAGGCATCCTGAAGAAAGCTCTGCTTATATAATTACCCATTATAACTCTGCAGCAATACTAATATTTAGACTCAATGGATTTAGCGTGAGAAAAAGCACACACTGATACCTCGGAAAGGTTTGAATTTGTTCTCCAGATCAAATTCTTGTCTTCCTAGGCGTGATAAATCAACTCTGAGATCAGGACAAATTGCATATTCCTCCAAGGTTTTGCTGATTTGATAGATTTTTTCTGAAACTATATCTGGAGCAGGTCCTGTAACAGAAAATAACATGACGGGTCATTTCTTTTAAATGAAGATTTCCTATCTTAAAAATAAGTGCTATAGCAAACATTTTTCTGAATATATTTGAGTTACTATGGAGTAAATAAAAACAAAGTACTGTGGTAAATAAGGTCTGTTCTTTCCCTACAACACAGGTTTAAAACATTTTTCAAAAAAATAAAACATGGAAATGCACTGCATTACTCAGAACATTTTGATTTAAATGTTTAATCAAATTAAATTATCCTGGGGCAGGAGAGATGAGGTAACCACAGTCATATTTGTTTGGGCTTATTGGTCAAAGACTGCCTTTTTCACTCTGCAAGGAATCTCAACATAGCTATCAAAGGAAAGCCTGCTCTTCAGCAGCAGGTTCTGGTGTTTCATAGGACTTTCTGAAGATGCACACCTGTGAAAATCAGATAGCTTGGTGTTCCACATTATTTCATTAGGAAAAAATAACATTATTAGAAATCTAACCAGTTTAACAGTGGTGCTGTATTGCAGTTTTCCTCCACTACCTGTGGAGGAAATTTTTTTGTTGGAATTCAAAATACCTTAGTTACTTAACAATTAGCAATTACCACCTGGATTTGTTACGTCATTCAGAAACAGAAAACACATCTTACTTATGAGTTACTTTCATTGCTAAAGCCTGAAAGATGGCTTTCTTTACAAAGATTTACTGTCAACTAAATCAAAGTTGCAGGTTTGATGCAAAAATTACTAGATGAACTATGCCATATGAAGTGCAAAGGCTGAGTCTGAGCTGCAACTGAGTGTGAATTGCAGCAAGTCTCTTTTTGGCTTATCTGACTCTGCACAGCTTATATTAAAGCTACACTTCTACACTAAAAATTATTTCTTTTATTCCCTCTGGTGTGTCCTCTCTCCTCTCAAATGCCTTTGCATTTTCCATTTGTCTAGCAATGCCGCTATGTGCAGTGCGTTGTCACGTCAATTAGTGTCTTCCATCTCAGATGCAGTGTACCAGATGGTCCAAATCACTGCATAAAAACCAGCCACTTAACTCTTCACGTAGCTTACAAAATGACTTCTTACTCATCTAATCCAAACCCATCCAAAGGGGAGGATGTCATTAGCTACAGATCTTCCTTGATAGACGGATGTATTGTCTACTGATATTTCCAGCTAAAGAGATCCCATAGGTCACTCTACATTCTCTTCTACAGCTACAGAGACAAGCCACTTCTGCTTGACCTGGATCTGCAAAATAGACTGAGCAAGAATATAGAGTAAATAATAACCTTCCCTAGGAGCTTGTTGCTGTGCTTAAACACTATCTTGAAGTTCAAACACCTTGATACTTAATACTTAACAAACACCTTGATACACCTAATACTTAACCAACATTTTCTCGGCTGGAACTTAAACCAACTGCTTTTCATTATGGTCCTGCTGATTAACATAAATAATTAAACCTTGTGACCTGTGTTTGAGGAGTGTTTCATACATAAAATATAACAGCCTTTTTGAATTCTCTTTAAAAAGGCAAAGCACACTAGAAAGATGGCACCACCAACTGTTTCCCATTTATCAAGCAGATTTTAAATGCATGTGGTGTTTTAAAGTTCATAGAGTGCTAATTCATCTAATGGTTTAGCTCTGGTATATGTGTGCTGTGACCCTGGTATCTTACTGGCTGACCTAACACAATCCCTGTAATTCTGTTTATAAAATCACATTCATTTACCCATGCACATTTTTCAACTACACAAGAGAGAAGGGAGAAAGCAACCCCATCTCAAGTTCTCCCACCTTCAGAATGGGGAAGGAAACATTTTATAAGCACTTTCAGTTAATTTTTTTTTCAGATGGAAAGGACTCTACATCTGTGAGGTATACAAAGTGTCAGCAACCTCATATAATGTTATATAAGTGTACACAGATCTATAATGTAAACCATACAGAACCTATAACATACATAGGTAAGTTAGAACCCATAACAACATAATGTGTTTGTTGTCAATTTCAGAAAACAAGACTTTAGCTACATACAAAAATTCCCTTATTCAATGGTGGAATTGCCGCAGTAAAATGGTACAACTCTACCTGGATAAGTTACTTCCTGGGTAAATATAAGAAGTTTCTCATGTGCTTTCTTCCACACAAGACAATGAGTTACACTGCTTACAGTACTTCTGAAATTACATGCTTTAAAGTAAATGCCAACCCAAGCAACACAGAAATATGAGGAAAACAAAGCTCCCTCATAGGCATCTTTATAAAAGGATCAGAATTTTTACAGTAATCTAGATGCCTACATAAATGACTGTAAAAACCAGATGGCAAGTTTATAGAAATCTTACAGCTATCCTAAGGGCTTCAATGAACATTTAATGCTTATTTTTCAGACCCATGTACACAAATACATTTACATTATTTAAAGAAAAAGAGATGCCTACATTCTTCACAGTTTTAACAGAGTAAATTAAAAACACATAATTACAGACAGCTAGTTATCCTCACAAGCCATTTCCAGGCCACCAAGATGCAATGTTGTAGCGGCTTTTAAAAAAAAAACATACCTCCATTGGCAACTTCAAACTTGACTCCAAATTCTCCTCCAGGTCCCCCCGGACTGTGGCTAGCTGTTAGGATAATTCCACCAGCGGCTTTGATCTTTCGGATGATACATGAAACAGCAGGTGTGGATAAGATCCCATTCTGTCCAATAACCAATCTGCCAATCTACATGGAAAAAACAAGCCAAAGTACTCTGAACAATACTAAATTTTTGCAAATTAGTATATAAACACACACACAATAGGCATATATGTACAGGAGAGAAATGGTAAAGTCTTGGTACAGAACATACTCTTTTGCAGAGAAATATCCATGAGTTGGTTGCATTGCTAACCTGGAGCGCTGACAAAAAAACTACTGTAACCTGGCACATTTAACCCCAGTGGCCGGGATGTGTCAGTAAAGCAAGAGCACAGCAATGACAAGGATTTGCAAAGCTCCCAAGCATAGCACTAGGCTATCATCCTGCTACCGAAACTTGCCAGGTAACTCCACAAATCAGCAAATCTTCTCAGATATTAGTATAGTTTAGGGCTGACCCTGTGGATGCATTTGCAGGGCTGGGGATTTAATAGAAAGAGAATAGAAAGCCTTTCACAGGGCAGCCTTTCAGTGTAATCACAAGTACCACTCTGCAATAGGGCCTGCAGTCTCTTGTAGTTACACTTCTATTGCCAAGACAGCCTTGGATGTCCTGCCCACAGAAAGTACTGCTCCTCCTTCAGCTATCAATGACTCCTTGGCTATTCCAAATGTACAGGGTGTGTTTCCCAGGGCACAGCTGAGCAGGGGAAGTTCCCACCATTCTTAAAATAAAATAAAAAAAAAAAACTTTCAGGCGGTGTTATTAAACACTGACTCAATGTGCTTGGTATTATGTGAAGTTCCACTGCAAGGTTCCAATTTCAAAACCATGCCTTCATCATACTACAGTTTCAGTTTAACATAAATAATCTAGAAGCCAACAAGAAATGTATTTACAAAGAAATACAAGAGAGTTCCAATTTCTGGGGAACGCAAAAGGAAGACACAAAAAAAACAAAGGGAGAAAGGGAGGTTAAGTGTTACAGATGAGAACTGAGGCAGCTGCATATGGAGCTTAAAAGGATGCTGTCGAAGTCTGGAATTTCTTAGTAACATCAATATTTAAAAAAAAAAAAAAATCAAATAAACTCCCATCACCACCACCACTACTGAACAGTAGTTTGGGAAGGGACAGGGCTGTTAGGGGAGGCAGAGGGAAAGGCAGAACACTGAATCCCTTCCACTCCCCATGTGAAAGCAGACTGGGAATTGAACATCAAACTTCATTCTCTAGTTTGAAGGAGATTTGAAGGAGTCTGTTCGGCAAAGCAACAGCACAGGAGGTGTCACTACCTTCCTCCTGTCGATACACAGCTGTTCCTTCATACATAGATGAGCTGCTTCTGGGCACTCACAAGAGGACCTTACTGGTTACTTAAAAGTGTGGGTTCAAATAATTTCAGAAGAGCAAAGGATTAGGAGATCATTATTTAAACTGGTTTTGTAAACTATTTTAATTTGAAAAATTAGGACTAAAAAGAAATTATCAACTTCTACCATAAATTACTTTTTTGATAATTCTAACCAATCACAGACTGTGTCTAGTCTCTTTCAGTAAGAATCACGGTATCTGCTTTTGAATTTTCAAAAAAGTGCAGAAAATGCACTCTTCTATCTGAGATTTCTACCTCAAGCTCTCATGAAAGAATAATTGTCTGCCTGCTTCTCTTTTCAGAGTTTTTGCAGGTAATTCTGAAGCCTATGGAATGTTGCTAGAAAACAGGACAGCTAATAAGTTAAGAAACAAACAAAATACTATTGTGAAAAGAAAAATATGATTTAAAAAACCCTGAAATTTTTTGTTTTGAACATTGTTCCTCCCTTTTTTAAACTATGAAGCATGTAGAAAGCTAGAGCAATGACTCAATCCTCCAAATACAGCTGTCAGAAATGGCTGCCAGCTCTTAGAACAGTATTGTGTATGAGTAAACAAAAGGAATATGACAGCAATAACATTTTACAAAATGCATGAAAACAACACACTGAATCTATCTGGATGTACTCAAGCATAAACACATTTACACTTGCATGCAGGCTTATCACAACCATGGTTTTGGTATTTCTAAATCTAAAGCAGTGAGTTTTTGTCCTCATGCACATCACTGTATTTTTAATAGTTAGTAGAATTCTTAAATTATTAAGAATGCACAAATTACCTAGGACTATTTCTTTGCTATATTTCATTTCTTCCTATTCAGCAGATGTCGCACACACCAGTTTTCCTATTTTTCTGGATGCCAGATATTAATATAAATCTGAGTAATGTGATTTGCCTTAAGTACTTGTCATGAGGCTACTATTTCTATACTACTTTGAAATATTATTTATTATGCTAATTTCTGTACTATATAAACATTGCAATATTAAGTATTCTAAATTAAGGATCCTACAAATCAAATTACATGAATGATGCAATAGTATTTTATTTGCAGGGACTACTATAAAGTTTCCCCTTTTATTAAGGTCATCAGTGGTTCTACAAAACTCCCTGAGGACAGGGCAGACCTTAGAGGTGTAAATGTGCTATCCATCTTCCTTTGCTGTTTTAATTTTGGTGGCAGGAATGCAAGAGGTCACCTTCTCTTCTCACAATCTCTTAATTTTTAATCAAATGCTAAACTAGCATTTAATTATTTCTTTAATGAATTTAATTAATACCTGTTTTTACAGACTTCTCACAATCTGAGCTAAAACAGTAACCAAACTGTACCCACATACTGGGTCACAATTGAAGTTCCAGTAATATCCTTCTGACAATCTTGGACAATTTCATAGCATGGAAAGATTATCTCTGGAATTCAAAAACTTGCATGGCTACAAGATCACAGGCATGTAATATCTCTTCTAATACTGTGTCCCTATGCCATTCTATTTTGTCCCTGTACTTTTAGTAACAACAGCAGAAACAAAGATCCTCAGCAAACAGTTACAGCTGAAAGAATAAAGTACTCTAACAAGTACTTTACAAGAACACTTTTATGCAATATTACCACTTGCAGCTGTGCCTTTTCAGACAATTCAGCTGATTACCATAGAGTCACTTAATGCTTTTTTTAATTATTTTTCCCAGTAATCTCTCACATGCCTCAGTCAATTATACTTGAAAGAACATGAAGCAAGCACATTACATCCTGAACAACTTGGGGCTGTGCCTTCCTGTATTTTTTCGATACTACAGTAAAATACAGGAATATGAACACCACACTCAGTACAGAAGCAAATAAAGATCATACAGACCCAGGGAGCGAGGGAACGATTTGCATGAGAGGCCATGGAAAATAAAACCAATATGGTGTTACATAGCAGACAACCAGAAAACTCAATTCTCTGCCATCTCAAACTTCTACAGCATTACTAGCAATACTCTGCAGTCTCTCCAGCATGTTGTCATGACTTTCCATATTCAGTGTAACAGCACTACCGTCTGATCTGCCACTGAGACTCACAAATAACAGCTTCTCGTTTAAATGTATCCTAAACTTTCCATCAAAAATGAGACACCCTATCCAGTTGGTGGGTCTAATGGAATATTTCCATCTAATACACAGAGGAATTGTATGCAACTGCTGGAGCCTTCTACCTCAGATCTTCCAGACATAAGGTTGACAGACACTACTACTGGCACGACACAGGTGAAAAGGGAAATAGACCCTCAAATACTCTCCTACCACCTCCACTTTGTCAAACTGATTGTTGCAACCCAGAATGGTACAGCAGCTCTGTACCTCCTCACTCTGTCTGGTCCTCCTCACACTCCTCCACCTTCCCATGACACGCACCCCTCACCCAAGTGTGTTTGCTACCATCCCAGCTGCGTGCCCACTGGAGGGTAACCCTGGTTCGGAACAGGGGCTGGTGGTGCATGTGCTGCTGGCAGCTGCAGAGCATGGGCCAGCCTGCAGCTGCTGCCACCACGGGAAGGCTGTGCAGGCTGTAGCTCTGGTGCATGTACCTGCAGCCTGGAGCTGGAGGGCAGGAGCCAGCAGCACCAAGGATGAGTAGAAGGCAGGCCAAGCATTGGCAGCTGACTGAGCAGGGGACCTCATCTCATTCCTTGTACTGGAGCCTATGCCAACCGTGCCAGGCTGTTAGCACAGGGGGAATGTGGGATGAGTCACCAAGTCAGAACTAAGAGGAACCTAGCAACTCTAAAGGGCAATCCATTTACAGTTGATAATAGAAAATCGCTTTTATTTTTGTACTCAGCCAGCACAACTAGCCATGGCTCTCGGTATGTGTCTTCCAGCAAGGAGATTAAAGTTCAGTTTATCAGCACTGCTGGCACTCAGGGCAGCTGAACATTTTCAATGCACATTTCAAGCCTTCCCCCTATTTCAATTGATCCAGCCTACATCAGTTCACTTCTTTCCCTGTGATACCAGCTACATGCTTTCTCATGATATTAACCTCATCCAAAGGGACAGATCTTTGCTCTCATGAGTCTTCTCCTCTCCACCTATTTCTATAGCACAGCAATAAACAATTATATCAAGGAGATTTAGGTATTTTCCCAGCCGGTGTATTTTAACAGCCAAAACATAAAACATATGTACTAATGAAGTACTAATGAAGTAAATGTGAAACTTATGCATTTACATTGTGTTTGAGAGAAAAAGAGGTGAAGGTGACCAGGGTGAAGACGTTAGAGAGGGACAGAGCATTAGAATGTGGAAATGGGAAGCCCTTTCAATAGCTCCCTAGCACCTGGGCTGCTGAATTTCTGAGGACTGTGTCATTAGCAACAGGATCATACATGAATTCAGGTATTTGTGAGAACTGTGAGCAGAAATGTTAGGGGTTTGTCTTCAGAAAGCACTAGGGAGAAACTGCGTTTCTAAGAAACTTGCAATAACTTAAGAAAGGGGAAAGCATTATTACAGCAAGGTGTCAGAATCATCTCAAACTGGAAATCTCCTGAGGTCAGAAAGATATTCCAACAAGATGGGGAATGTGATAGAAGCAATAGGAATGAGACAGACTGACAGGAAAAATTAGTCAGCATAATTTGGATGAGAAGCCCCTGCTCCTCTAAACCCCAAATTTCTTCAGCACCTCAGTTCTTGTGGCCACCTTGCACTGAAACCCATTCTTATAGTTCCTAGCAGCATGCGAGGACCTCAGCCTCTGCAGAGCAGCTCTTGCACCTGGGCTCTTGCTTTAGCTGTTGCTGCACCTTACCCCACCTGGCCAAGAGGTACAATTCCATCAATGAGACTGTCTCCACTGAGCTACAAGGGCAATGGGACTAGAAAGCAGCACTCCTCCATGTCCTGTACCACCTTCCCTGCAACTCCCCACACACCAGTCCACTTCCTCTGCCCTACACGCTCCCTTCCCTGATGCTGCAGATGGAACCACTGTGCTAGTCTCGCCACTTCCACCAGTGTCCCCCACAGAGCCCTCCCACACCCTGGGCCACATAAACCCTGGCCTCTAACGCGTAACATGAACGTTGTAATATATGTAATATAATTCAAGTAATATGAACAGTGGTTTTGCATTAGGTAAAGAGTATGTAACATAATCTGTGAAACCTAAGGCATCAATCAGCATCTGCTTGATATTATCAGCATGTTGAGAACATGCTTTAGAAGTAAATTGAAAAATACTCATTATTCATACAAGGCTGGTTGGTCTTGTACGTGACAGCAAATCAGCAGGGAAAATTCAAACACATATGGAGATTAATTTCAAAACTGAAAGATCTTTTGAAAGGAATGTCTTTAAAGTACTGAGCTTTTGAATAAAAAAAAAAATCCCTATAGAATTATATCATTCCTTTTGCCAAAACTAGAGGATCAGTCTAGGCATCAAAATAAGAGATAGTAGTTTCAAGTCTGCTTTGAAATAGGAACTTCAAGCCTGCATTATGGGGTGTTTCCCATACAGCTTTCTGTACATACACATCCACACGTGAATGTGCATATATCTTCTAGAAGAAGACGTAAGCTCTCTTCCTGAGTTCTTTCCTACTTTCAAAACTGCACCAAAACAATTGTATCCCGCCTGACCACAGGTTTCTGCCACCGCTGTTCACCTGCATTTTATAATTTATTAGCAAGTGACCAATAGAAGAGAACTATTATTTTCCTAAGGTTGTGGGTAAAATGCTGAACTCCTCTTCTTTCAAGAGTACCATTTTCCTCGAACTATTTTTTAAATATCCTGAGCAGCAGATGCTTGTCTGATACCTTTGTTTCCCGCGTACTTAGTTTTAATTCTGCTACATTTTCTCCTGCAGAGTGACCCTATGTTTCAGCTCCCATGTCTTCCTCCTCCTAAAATAAGGTGTGAAACAGCACGGCACGGCTGGCAGTCTCCAGAGGTTGCCGCCACGCCGATGGAGCCCCCAGCTCTGCGCGGCCCGGCGGCACAGCGCGGGGCTGGCTGCGGCTCCCGACGCCCGCGGCGCTGGAACACACCGCAGGCGGCTCCTCCGGGCTTCATCCGTGCCTCCAGCGCTGTCCGGGGGATGACTGTGGAAGGCTCTGCCCGCGCTTCCCGCGGGAGCCGCTGCCAGGGACGGGGAGCAGGGGCCGCCGAGGGGCGGCGGGAAGGGTGACGGGACGGCTTACCCCGTTGGCCGCGGCCATCTGAACGACGATCTCGATGGCCGTCTTGCTGAAGTACCTGCCGTCGCTGCCCACCACCATGGTGCAGCCCTGCCGGTCGCGGAGGTCGACGGAGGAGAGGAGGCTCTGCACGAAGTTGGGCAGGTAGTTGCGCTGGCTCTCGAAGAGCGCCGTAGGCCGCCGCAGGCCCCCTCCGCCCGTGGGGCGCTGGTCCTCGTAGGGCGCCGTCTGCACGGTGAGCACGGGGATGGGGGTCCGCTCCATGGCGGCTGCCGCCCGCCCGGCTCTGGCTCCGCTGCCGAGCGGCGGCCCCGGCGCACGCTGCCGAGCCGGCGGTGGGGAGCCCAGAGGCGTTCCCCGGGCGGGGCCGCGCTCGCTCGGCCCCCGG
>NW_024529266.1:2796262-3021076 GCF_017590135.1 Pyrgilauda ruficollis
GGCGCCTCGCCGCCCGGCAAGGCGCCCGGGGCTCGCCGGCTCGCTGCCATCAGCATGCGGCGGCCCCGGCCAAAAATAACCCTGGAAAGCGAAGCCGAGAGCCGCGGGCTCCTGCCAGGGATGTAACTGGAGGCAGCGAGGAGCGGGCGAGCCAGCGCTGCACACTTGCTCGGGGGGATCACGGTCTGTCAGCGCCGGGGCCCCCCCGCCGACCCCCGGCGGGCCCGGGGCACCCTCCGGCCCAGGGCAGCAGCCACACGTAGCGCAGGATCCCGGCGGGGTGAGAACGCGCACTGGTACTGTCCCAGGCGAGCAAACAGGACAGCAGGCAATTAAAGAACGCACAAAGAGAATAGATTTTTTTTTTTTTTTCCTTACTGTGTTGTTGAAAAGCAAGGTTTTTGTATAGTAAGTAAACTTAAAGAGGGGCTTGCTTACTGACCGTGCTGGTTTTTCTCTCCAGGCTCACTCTCTGTAAAGCCAACCATGAAGGTCCTTTCCCTATGCTAAACTAAGGCATTTCATACAGATGTACAGTAAAGCTTAGTTCATTGACATGGGTTCATTCTGCTTAAATGAAATGCAGAGGTGGTGGCACTAGCAACTGCGAAGATGCCTGACATTTCCCAGTATAAAGGCTGTGTTTATAGATGCCTGTGACTGTCAAACATCAGCTGAAATTTTCCATCCAAATGCTCTTTTCACACTGAGCTCACACAGCTTTTTTTTTTTTTTTTTTTTTTTTTTTGCCAGGACAACTCTCTTGGTAGGAGAGTTGGGAAAAATAGTCACGTAACCTCGATGTCATTCTTGTGCTTAGGAAATCCCTGTAGACCTGCATCTGAGCAGGAAAATATAGTTTTGTAAGACATTTTTCTCATTTCTGTGAAGGAGTCTACTCATACACCACTCAGAAGTCTGATGGAGTGTTATGGTTCACAAAGCAACGTGTTCGCTGCAATGATAGGAGATGGCCAGGCAAACATGGGGCAAAATGTTTTTGTCTTCTACGGAGGCTAGGAGATCATTCAGTAGTTTGTTAAGAGTTATTGAGAGTCACCTGATGAATGGTAACCAGAGGAACTCATGGTTTTAAGCCCTATTTCTGCAGGCTTTTTTCTGGTTCATAGCAGATATTAAGACATAATTTCCTACACATACATTTATTTGGCAGGGATGGCTGCCATCACAGTAAAACATTCTACGTGCTACAGCAGGCAAGGCCCAACAGTTTAGTTTAAACAAAGTAATCCATTTAAGCAGATACAAGAATTCTAGCTCTGTTGGCAGAATACCTTTATAGTGGGCCATATACTGCAGGGGAGGGCCAGAGCACATACAGGAGGACAGTAATCTCATTTCTTTTGTTAGACCTTCTAGCCTGTAGTCATGATTGTGGCTTCCTATTCAGAATGTATTATAAACAGCAGAAGGGAAAAATCTGCCCTGTGGAAACGCCAGTTCTCATATCCCTAATATAAACAAAGCACAATTTAAATGAAGTGGCTGTATCTTAAATAATTTTGGGCACTGCCAGCAATGAAATCATGACATTGCATTAGTGTGCCTTAGTGAAAGCTGAAATAAAATCAGATAACTGGTATCTAGCAGAGCAAGTACCCAATAAGAAAACAGCAACAAAGATGGAAAGCGTTAGAAAGAACAGATAAGATCCCAATAAAGGAAAACACATGACCAAAGTAAGAAGAAATGTGATAGTCTTTGAAATAAAGAATTGACTGCATTTTTCATAGGGACAGAGGAAATATGTTGAGCATTTGGAAAAAAATATATCAGTTTGAATCAATTTTTAAAACTCTACAAACACTGACATTCTCAGAATGTATATTTTAAGAGGGGCAATCAATGACAATTTTCCAGAATTGCTTGTCTCCATGGATGTAATTTATGTACAGTAATGAAAAAGTGTATTTTACAGTCTTTTCAAGCATTGCCTTGACAAAGACATTACCAGAAGTGTAATGGGTTGTACTGAGCACTGTAAAATTTTTAGTTCAAACTCAAGCTCTGCTTTAGGTAAGTCCATCCAAAAGTTTATGTAACCTCTCTTTCATTATGATTCTTGTAATACTTTGGAAAACTGTGCTGCAAAGTCATGCTATTTCAAGGAGACTTCAGGTTTTGTTTTAAAAAATGAAATGTCAGCCTTCACAGGAGAAGTGCAAAGGATGAGGAAGTTAATGCAGAGAACCTGAACATTTTAGTACAAAAGCTGAAGAAAAGGAACACTTTTTTACTTTTTTTAGTTCAGTTCCTCAGTTTTCCAGCACCCAGATTAGCATTATGTGGATGTACATTTATCCATGGGTAAGTGCTTCAATTTCTGTTTTATAGCAACACAGTCCTGTTCTCAGCAGATGTCATTGAGAAGTGGAGATCTCTGTAAATGGCCAATACTGCAGTGCATTAACTGATTACTCCTGTGTATCTTCAAAAAATGAATAATTATCAACTTGGGCTGATCTTAAAAGTCTGGAATGTCTTCTTGGGAAACAGCAGCTAAATGTATTCTTAGTATTACCAAACTGTGTTGTGAGTGAGTTTTTTAAAGTTTGTTAAAATAAAAACCAGCTTAATGGAGTGACAGGAGTGACAGTTAAATTTGTTCAGTTTCCAACTAAAACAATTAGCTTTCTGAATGCCAGTTTTAGAAACGTGGTTTGAGATATGCAATTTAGTTTAGGAACATTTTCACCCCCTACTTGGGTTCTGACTTGATTCTTAAAGCTTTTTAATTCCTGAGCCTTAAAATGTTTATCATAACTCATTTGTCTTGTGACAACATGGCAGTGTTAATTACTTTAAGAGCTGTGTTTTTGTGTTTGCCCATCTTTTTTTTTTTTTTTTTTTTTTTTTTTACCAGCATTATACCAGTGCCTTTGTCCGTTAGGTCCAGTTTTTCATGCACTGAGCTGGGAACTGTGTTGTTGCCTGTGTGGACTTGAAGGAAAGTCTGTCCCATTGCAACAGAAGCCCTTTATAGCCACACAATTACTTCTAATTCCATTGACCTGGTGACCTGAAGTGTCCCCTCTGCAAGATGGCAAAAAATACTAATGGATTTTCTTGAAGGTAGATTATGGAAGACCAGCCCAGTTCTGATTTGATTCCAGCATACAGGAAATTGCCATGGACATGACGCTTCCTTTCTGTTAAGGAAAAATATTTTGTATCAGCTTGCAAATGTTGCAGGGAAATTGAACCCATGCCATTAACTTAGCAAGTTTTGCCTTTGAGTTCACAATTCAGCACTGGTATAATACCTGAGTTTTAGATTTTTACAGTTGTTTCATGCAATATGTGTTCCAGATAGAAATGTGGGTACTCAATTCAGCCATTCCCCATGGTGCCATGTTTTGAAGTTTAAATTCACAGAATCACTGGGTTGGAAGAGACCTTCATGATCATTGAGTCCAACCCATGCCCTAACATCTCAACTAAACCATGGCACTGAGTGCCACATCCAGTCATTTTTTGAACACATCCTGGGATGGTGACTCCACCACCTCCCTGGCAGATCATTCCAGTACTTTATCACCCTTTCTGTAAAAAACTTCTTCCTAATATCCAACGTATATTTCCCTTGGTGCAGCTTAAGACTGTGTCATCTCTTTCTGTCAGCTGCTGCCTGGAGAAAAAGACCGACCCCCACCTGACTACAACCTCCTTTCAGGGAGTTGGAGAGAGTGACAAGGTCACCTCTGAGTCTCCTTTTCTCCAGGCTAAACACCCCCAGCTCCCTCAGTCGTTCCTCACAGGGTTTGTGTTCCAAGCCCCTCACCAGCCTCGTTGCCTCCTCTGGACGCGCTCCAGCGTCTCAGGGTCCTTCCCAAACTGAGGGGCCAGAGATGGACACAGCACTCAAGGTGTGACCTCACCAATTCTCATCCTCCACTGAGCTGGATACTCCAGTTCCTCTTACAGTGCAGTTATCATATCAGGAATAGCATGCACTTACTGTAAGTTGTTAACTTGAGCTATTGAAACAAAAAAGTTCTAAAAATACAATGTCAGTTTATTTAAACCACTCCAAAAATTGCAATTCAATTATTATATTGTTTTATTTTTATAAATAATATTATATATTTTTATTTGTATTATTATGTAATAAGAACAAAACAACTTTTAAACCCCAGTGCTTCCAAATGGGGCATTTTCTACTTTTTTTCTTAAACTTGCAATGATTTTGTTTCAAAATGTAAATTACTTAGGAGTTAAAAGAAATTAAAAGAGAAAATAAAATTGAAAAATTGGTGGATATTTTGACTGACTTTATCTGTCTTGTCTTTCAGTTCACAAATTAAAGCTTTTCCATGCGAGCATTTCTATTATGTTGGAAAAGACAGAGAAAATGTATTTTATATTTTTATAGGAAAATTAGTTCCCTTGTTGCAGTTTTATTGAGAAGTTTATTTATGAACTCATGGATATTCATTGAGTTCTTTTCCGGAAATTTTACTTAATCCCCAGAAAGGCTATATTTCACTGCAGCTGCAAGTCTGACATTACTGTAAAACAGGGTGATTGTTTTAAGGAACACTTTCACACAAATTTACATGCAAATTGATTTAAAAGCCCAAACAGCAAAAATTCCCTGAAAACATATTTCTCATAACTGATAAGTGATTTACTGCTATGCCAGCAACTTATGAATGTTGTGTAAGTCAGGTCTGACTTATACAATTGCCTGTTACTATCTATCTAATCAGGAGAAACGGGAAGGAAGAAAAGATTGAGAGAAGGAACCAGAACAATCATCAGAGAAAGCAACCCGTATAAAAGGAACATCCTCCAAAAAGTCCAAAGGACGCAGAAAGTTTATTCAAATAGTTTTGCCCACTCTCATGTGAGTGATACTCTCTCTCGAACTGAAAATAGGTTAGGTAATCTTACTTTATGTAAAATTAAGTGTGCAGTCACCACAATCTTGCTAGACTGTGTGACGGAGATAGATATGTTCTGTTTAACAAGCTGTTTGTACTGCCAAGTAAGCACCGTGTTGTCAAGGCCTGATTTAGCAGGAACTTATTTCATAGACACTGTGGAAGCCTTACGCTTCCATTTATGGTTATTTACCAATTATGTCACCAGTTAAGAGTGGAAAATTTATCCATATGATTGTCATTCCAGCACATGATACGCAAAGAATAAAACAGCTTCCAAACTGTTCCTACTGCTGCAGACCTGCAGATTCCCAGTCTGATTTTCAGAGGGGCAAGAAATAGCTACTGCCATGGCATCCAATGAGAGTGACATATGACAAGACCCTCCAGGCTATAATCCTCAGATGACACAATGTTCTACAATGTTCTACATCTTACAGATACTGCCAACCAAATGGCCTCTTTCACATCATCACCCACTTGAGCACTGTGGGTTCCCAGCAAACAAATTACTTCAGGATCTAAAGTCCCCTCCTTACAAGTAAGCATGTACTCTGTATGTATCCGTCCTTCTCAGTAGTGGAATTACTGACTTAAATGAAAACCTCAGCTGAGACACAATGGTTTGATGCTGGGAGCTGGGCAGTGATAACACAGAAATGGGACATATATTCTCAAATTTATCCTGACTATCTATCTCCTAGCCGAGGGATGCTAGGTAGTAAAAATTGCAGAAATACTGCTGTTTTTCTTGATGTACTAATAGATTAGTACATGAAAGGGAAACTGAATTGATAGCAGAGATCTGTTTTTCATCCATTTTAAAAGCCCATGATTTTTAACATTAAGTCAAAGCAAATAAAAAGTTTAAAAACGCAAAGAAAGAAATGTTCCCACAACACTTCTTCACTAACATATCTGAAGGAAGATATACAGTCAACATAATGATTGATACAGGTATTCCTTGCCTTATATATATTTGCCTTCTGCAACAATAAAGCAAGGGAATAAAAGCAAAATACCATCACTCTGCTCTGAGTCGTAGTACCTCTAACAAGAACTCAAAGCTTAAACTACTCAGGAGCACAAACACAGAAATACAAACAAACAAGCAAACAAACAAAAAAGAAGAATAAAGCAGCATAGAAAAACAGCTCCTTCAAATGGAGGAGGATTTTAATAGCAGCATTATTTCTGAAGTTTTGGGAAAGGCACAATATGTTTAAGTCTCAGTTCAACCAACAAATTCACTGGCCTTTTAGAAAGCACTTTGACACCTAAGGATTAAAAAGCCCTCTTTTAAGGAAGAGTCCCAGACAGAATTCCAGTGATTCTTTAATAAGTGTCAACATCATGATGTAGATCACTTTGCGTAATTGCTTAACCGTTTGTTTTGGGGTTTTTTTGCACCCACTGAAAAAGAAATACTTAACTTCACCACGACAGCTGTATCTGACTCTGCCATTTAAGGGGATACTATTGGACAAAGCACTTGAGATTTTTTTCTCTTTTTAAAAATTCTCTTTCTCATGTCAAGGGTCAAGTAATTTTTCAGCTATGCCAGGGAACTTGTTTTATCTTCTGACAATGGCTGATGAACAGAAGAAAATTTCTCACAGCAACATACCATGTCTGCTAAACAACCTTTCCATATTCAAATTACTCTGATTTTTTTCTTCTGGAAGATTAGACAGGCATGTGAACAGTCCTTTAAAATTATAAAAATAGTTTGGAAGAAACCTTTCACTAAGGTCCAGGGAAAAATCTTAGAAAACCAGTCAAAGGTGTAATTTCAGAATACCTCAAGAGCTTTGTATCCAAATCCTGACTAGCAGCTGAGGACCTGGATGACTGCAGGTGCCACCGTGAGGTGTGGAAAGTGATGAAGCAGCGCCTCCTTCTGTGGGCATATCTGCTCTGGCTGCAGACAGAGATCTGCAGAGGATGACAAAGTCTGATTTACTTTTCTCTTTTGTAACTTACCAAATCTTCTAGCTCATCTCTGAAGAGTTTGCTCTTACTTCTCACGACCTGCAAGCCAGGCAGGATGTTTAATTAGGGATATCCATTACTACGTATGCAATCTGGAATATTGTTATCAAACTAGCTTTCTGTTTTCATGTGTCTTCCATTCTTGGTTTTGCCTGACCTTTCACCTGGTTCTGCAGCCTACCACTGCAAAAATGAATCTGCATTGAACTCGCTTGAACAAGTCTGTCTTATTTAGACCACACTGCTTTTAGAGAAGTAACATGCTTAGTTACTCTAGAATTACCAGTTCTTTTTCCCCAGGATGCTCCTCTTGCACAGAAGAGAAGGGCTATTTCTACCTACTTGTTTAACTGAGGGTGCTGGTTTGACTTGCTCTTGTTGACCTTTGCCTGTCAGGTTTTACTTTGGATCAGATTATGTCAATGATGCCAATTCCCATCCAGTCACTGTCATGGCTGTATAATTAATCAGCAACAATGTCCATCCTGTAGCATCAGGAATACCTGAGGGGTGGGGGGATGTAAGGAGAAAATCCCCACCAAACAAAAAAATTTCTTGAATGCAATACCTTGCACTCTGAACACTCTTTTTTCAAGAACATGGTTAAAGTCATCCCTCTTTCTATGGCAGTAGGGCAGGAAAGCTAAAACTTACCTTCTCAGGCACTTTTGATATCATAATTCAATCTTGCAACTGTGTCAGCAAAGTCCTCCATCAAAACCATGAAGTCAGTATTCTCTTACTTTTAGAAGAAAGAGGAAAGAAATTGCAGGGGGAAAAAATCTCACTCTGATTTTAGATTGAATCATAAGTCTAAAGGGATACAGATTTTTATTTTCCATAGTCTCTCTCCTTTTTTAACTAGAAGAAAGCATAAGACCAAAATCAGATAGAATTTCCTAGAAGACTACATCTGCATCGTTGTACAGGTGACAAAGTTGCTGAAACAAATGTTACCGCTAGATGACACCAAATACTCGTTTAATGTGACTTTTCCTACCTGTGAGTAGATCGGCTACTAGAAGGGAAAAACAAAGAAATAGAGCACCTGGGATAAATGCTCTTTTGGAACAAATTCAGTTTCCCCTGGAAACAACAGCAGAGGTCTTCACTGAGTAAAATTTTCTTACTTATTGGATAGCAAAGTCTTTATTTCAGCTTAAGTAATATGCTGCTTTACTCAATTTTGTGCTGTCGTCTGAGATATGACTTTCTGATATCCCTGTTTGCAAACCAGAACTCCAGCAACTGTGTCAGTTTTCGTTTTTCTCACCTTCCTCCAATTCCTCTAAGAGAGACTCTGGTCCCACAGGCATGTTTTCAGAAACAAGTAGCAGAACATTTACCAATAAGCAAATAAACCACTATTATTTTAAGAGTTTTGTTCATTCAGGCTGTGATTTATAAGCAAATCAATCTAGTTGAAGATGTCCCTGCTCAGTGCAGGGGTTGGACTAGATGGCCTTCGAAAATCCCATCTGATTCTGTGGGATCATTTTATGATTCTGTGATTCTATGGTTATGCTTGAAATCTCCTGGAAAGTTCAGCTTAAATGTCATAGGAAAGTCAAGTCTTTGATGAGGTAGCCCCCAGTACATTGATAGCAGCCATATCAATTTACAACAACCAGGTCCTTTCATCTTGTAACATTAGAATGGCATTATGTTGTTATATATTGCTAGCAGGCAATTTTAGTATATATGTAGGTGTTTTTTATAAACTTTCTCTATAAGATGAGATTCAATGCTGTGATTCTAACCAGCCTCTTGTGAATTAAAACAAAATTCTGCACTGGTCAAGACAGAGAAATGTAGCCTTTACTGTTGCATTTAAGTGAAATCATAAAAAATACCAATTTTAACAGTATACGATTATTATTAGCTGCTCATTCTGATTAAAAAGGAGCTTGAACATTTCAAGAACAGTACAGAAAAAGCAATAAAGAAACCAAATAACAAATTAGTTGTGCTTGTCAATTGAAATTATTGAACTGAAAGAGATGCAACAGATTTGAATCCTATTAAGAGAGCAATGTGAAATTAATAGGTACTTCAGACTAGCTGAGTGACAGTAAGATCAGTAAGTCCATTCTGCTCAAAGACTGGAAGCACTGCAATGAAACCACAATTTAGACCAGCATTTTAAAGTAAATGCAAGTTACAAGTGCTTTACTCATTTCTTAATGGGCCATACACATCCTAGACTGCTTGACGCTTGATCTGTTACAGCTGCATTCTATTCTGAAAATTTCTGTGGATGTTGGTGTGTGCGGGACTGAGACCAAGGTGCACTGGAACCCTGATGCCTTGAGTGGGTTTCTCTGTGAAGCTGCTGACCATAGCCAGACTCTGATTTCCTCTTTGTTCCCTTTGCCTGCACCTACACGGCTGGAAGAGCAAAGGACTATGTGTAGGGCATTGGAATGGGAACGTAGCCTTGTCATCCTGCAGGATGCCACTGCCACTGCCAGTAACAGGCCACAGGTTTTGCACTGAGTGTGCAGCACCTCAGGGCTGAGGTTTGCCACCCCTGGTCTGGCCAATCTTTTCCTGACCTGCCTGAAGCTATGACTTCTTCAATTTATTTGTGACAGCAGTTTCTCTAACTGGCCAGGTGTAAATTGCTGATTTGTTTTACTTTTTTATCCTTGGATGTTACAGCTAGTGTTTTTACAGCTAGTACTAACAAACTGCCATTCTGTGTAGGATGAGGTATTTATGGTTTTAATGTAAGGATGAAGAATAGGGAAACATGACTGATACAATATCAGTGACCTTGAGAAGTGGAGACAAGTGTTGTAGAGGAGTACAGGCATAAGGGGTGATAAGAAATGCAGCTTAGGCCTAGCACTGGAATCCCACTGCTATAAACAATTCACCTACCATCAGTCAAAACCATGCAGATCTGGACCTGTATGTAGTGTATATAATGTATATACAATTTATACAACAAATTTGGATGTAATGTGAAGCTGTAGAGCAGTGCAGATGAGCAAATTATGGTTGCTCATGTGGACTGAGGGAGGAGTAACAAAAAATGGACACTGTTTGGCCCCATGTTCCTGGTAGCAGAGGAAATGCCCCACAAGGCGAGGCAGATGCTGTTGCTGTGAACTCTACAGGGCTGCTGTCAGCAGTAGAGAAAGAGGGTGGCTCATGAGGACAGCAGGTGGCTGGGAATCCAACCCTATCCATCCCGTCCTCTCTGGTCACATCCTGCCTACAGGAGCTGGAATGGAACATGGACAACATGTTCTATGCTCCAGCAGGTGGGAGGTTTTACATAAGGATTAAAAAGAATCTAGAAAAATACTACCAAATTCAGAAATGCCTAAATTTTAAAGGACATAATAAATTAAACTATCCATTCATCTTCCCAGGTAATTTCTAAAGATTAAACCTAACAGGTGATATAAACAAATGACACAGGAGTGCAAGATTATAATTTTTGTTAAAGTTTAACCGAGCTCCCAAAAACACGTGGAAAGTGTGTTGTGGGGGAAAATGGTGCTTTGTAAAGTCTATTTCTGTAGATGTTTGATATTCATGAAGGCACAGGAGTGACCAAATCATTTCAATTTGCCTCTAGGATAGAAACAACTCAGCCTCTTCTAGGTAACAAAATGTGTGGGGTTTGTTGACAAGATCACTTCCTACCTAGAGCTTTGTGGCCCTTGGTGGAGGGACTAAAGCACCATTACTGCCATCTGGCTGGGAAGTAAGGCCAGGTCTAGATGGCCATCATTTCTTCAGGCGTGGCTGTGCCCCTGTTGGAACCTGCACAGGAAGAGCTGCTAATGCTTGTCTTCACCAGATCCCTCCTCACTCCAACCTGAGCATCCCCTGGCTGCCCCACCATCCACACCACAACCCCAAGGCAGGCCTGAGTGGTGTCTGCTGTCCCTTTCACCCTCCCCCACAACCTCACTTCAGCCCAATTGTAGCTCTTTGGAGAAGGCCATCCTTGGCATAGCTCCCAGTAATACAAATATTACAGCAATTTCACAGTTTTTACAGAGCTGTCATTATCTTTCCTCCTCTTTTGGTTCTGGCATGATGCAAAGACAAGACATAGCACCCCAGGCTGGGCATGTAAGAACAGACCAGAAAATACTGGTTATATAAATATCCAAGAAATGTAACCAGTGGTCTTCTTGGGAGATGGGTGTGGATAGACAGAATGTAGAATAGAGATAGTGGTGAAGGTAATCTCACCCCTAAGGAGTTACAGCTGTGCTAATTATCAAGAATTAGGAACAGGCCTGCCCTTAATAGGCCACAGCTGGATCCAGTTAGGAGGGGTATTGTAAAAGAGTAGGTTGGCTGGTTGAGAAGGTTGGCGTTTGTTGGCTGTGCTGAGGAGTCAGTGTTGTGAGGAGCTGCCCGTGAGAAATCACCAAGAAGGCATGAAATCTTTGCAACAAGATGGAAACAGATGGGGATAAAGATGAGGTGCTTGGCATTTTTCCAGTGTCACTGAGTGTGAACAGAATTGAGAACAAAGCACTGGGGCATCCTGACAGCCAGCAAGAGGAGTACAAACTCCACCCCTTCTGAGGGGCTGTTTGCTCTCCATCCCAGGGGATGCCTTGACATATGCAGGCAGTTTACAGAAGACAAGCAGAGACAAAGATGTGCATACTGACTAGAGCTTCTCTGACATGAGCGCTGCAAGTAGTGCAGGGAAAGTCCTAGCAAGAAAGGGTAAGTTGTACCAACATGAGCTATACAAAGTGCAGAGCCTATACTTCCAGCTGCAGAGATGCCCTTCTAAAGCAACAAAAACCCCCAGAATATTGGCAGTCATCATGGAAGTTTTAGAGTGTGGTGGGTGAACAAATATTTAAAAATAAGCATCCAAAAAATGACTCTGTGTAAGCCATCCATGGCTTTTACCCTTACAACTCATGGTTGAAGCTCTTATTAGGTCTCTGAACTTTTTTCAAACTGAAAGTTAGCAACACTTCAGAGATTAATTGCTTCAAAGAGAACGAAGTTCCTCCATTACGTAAGGCATTTATAAGACAACAGGTATTTTGATCACTTTTCCTGTGACAAATGGAAGCAAAAGCACCAAAAATTATAAATGTGTTATCCACAAATTTAAATTCATGTGATCTTATTACTCAATGAATAACAGTGATGGCAATCATTTGACAAATTTTCATGCAGGACTATGTGTCATTTATGCAGTCCAGAACAGTGTGAGAACATATACTAGTTTTAAAAATGAAGAGTTCTAACTGCTAAGGGAAACAGTATCACTCAGCTATAACAGGTCACTCAAATGTCACCAAGGTCTGCTAAACAGAAAGCAACATGGTGTAAGCAGATTGCTTCTTTATACCTTGCTTTAGAGAAAAAATTAAATCCTGAAAACTACTTCAAGTTATAAAACTACTTCTAATGTGAGCAATGAAGTCATGCCTACTGATGTATCTACTGGGAGAGTAAAGAGCTCTATCTTAGCTAAGATACATGATTTAAGTATTTTAATCAGTTGAGACACCAGCTCTGGGCAGTGAAAGATTAATGCCTTCATCCTCAGCTCTTTTGAAAACAAATTCCAAACTCATATATTCCAGTAGGAAGCAAAGTAAAAAAATTTAAGACTGCTGACACTGGCTGAAGGAGAGACTGAGAGAATGGCCCTCTTTCTTTATTTTTAATGTTAGCTGTGAGACAAGTAAAACACTCCTTGTAGTGAAAACAAGTTTCTGCTTACTCAGACACATCACCAAGCATCCACAGCAAGCACTATAGCTGAAAGTCCATCCTTCAGAACTGCATGTTCTAGAATTTTGTTTGCAAACATTTCTAATTCTATATTATCTTCCGGCACTGACTCATTTTGCTTTCACACAGATGTAGTCAAAATTCCTCTAAAGCTAAGAGGTGAACAGAGAGTACTGGAGAATGTACAGGGCAGGAAGTTAAACTCTAAATTGTAATGAGTAGAGAGATAAAATCTTCAGACTAGGTTTTCAAAGTAGTGTCACAGAACCCCATAACAAATCATGCAGAACAGCCTGAACACAGTGGAAATGTGCAGTCCTCATTTCCCCAAATCGTGAACTGGCAGGGTAATGGCCTAGAAGATTGAAGAGTTCAGCTACCTCTTTCAAACTGCTGACAATGTGACCAAACACTGCATTCACAGCTTTTTTGTAGACAGCATTTACTCCATGTGATATTGTGCCTCTGCTATCTGTGTATTTTTGGTTTCATTACACAACAGGTTTACAGGTAGAACAGTACCTGGGATGGGTGCATACACTCAAAAATCACAAAGCACGTGGAAAGAGATGGAAGACAGTTTAATAGTAAACACTAAACATTTTGTACTGTGATTACATCACTGGCAATAATCACTATTGCTTCATTCCCAGTGGAAGAGAGTTAGCAAAAGAAAGCACTAGGCTTCAAACATGTCTCCCATACCCTTACAGTAATGCTTCATGTAGAACATAACAGCCTTTTGCCTCTCTCCATTTCTGCACAGTTACATGATGTTGCTGACACAGCTTCAGCCAAATCCAAAAAGGAGAATTGTGTTTGATTCTAGACCATAAGAGCTAATCTTAAAGCAGTAGGTTAGCTGGAATTCTTAGGAAGACTTCAGGGTTCAACTGTTGCATAAACTGCAAGAGGATATAGAAACTACAATAGTCCATGTCATTCAGTCTTTTCTCCTATAAAATCCTTGCAGAATCAAAAGAGACATTTAATCTTTCTTTATAGTTTTATGTCAACTGTTTCCTTGTTCTTCTCTCACAGTGGCTATGAATACTTCTTTGATGATCTCCTTATCCAGGTTCCTGCCTGTAAAGAGAAATAAAATATCTAACTGTATCTTAGAGCGCATTACAAAAAATCACATACAAGTAGCTTCTTCTAATCTAAGAAAGTGTTTATTATATCAATCAGTGAGAATAGCAGTATTAAAATTAAGGTAACAGCAGACTTCAAGCTGCACAAATAAGGGAAAGGGAAAAAAGTAGGATTTTTTTTGGTAATAAAATACTTTGCACAGCAAACAAATAAACAGAAATAGAAACACAGAACCTCAGCGTTGCAAGTTTTTCAAAACCAAAACTGATTTTAAACATTTTAAAGCTAAAATAACCTTCCTTACAGTTACTAAATATTTGATCAAACATTCAAACTACTCCCATCACCCAATTTACAACTACAGAAATAAGATTAAATATGCCAACATAATTTATGAAAGCTTAGTATTTTATTGATTTGATTTGTTTTGATTTTGGTGGCACTAATAGGGATAGTGTAGACTTCTCTCAGCTGCAATTTTGAACTTCAGGAGGTTTTGATGGATAAGTCTTTAAAAGAGGGTTATGCTGAACATGCTCACTGCACTAATTCTGACCAGTTTAGCCTGATTGCTTTTCACTGGCCAAGTCTGTGAGCCTGTCTGTCCAGCTCCTTAAACTAGGAGATGTGTAATTTCCTCTTACCAATTAGGACCAGCCTGTTTGTTCTCTTTTCATCTTCCTTCCAGGCTACTGAAGTCTCTTCTAGGTCATAGAGCTCATGGACACCTTGGACTATCACTTGATGAGATTTGCCTTGAATAGATACCAGTCCCTTATCAGAAAAATAACTGTTAGGGTATATAAACAAAACTTTAAAAATAAAATATGTAAGAGGGGAACCAAAACTTTCAATCAAGTTCAAGCAGGCAACAGTACTTCTGGCACCTATGCACTTGTTAGACAAAATAAACATATTATCAATCAACACATCTACTCATAACATCCATTTTCACATCTCCTTAGAGATGTGAGATAGACACAGCTGGGCAGGGGAGAGGTCAGATCCGCTCACCTGCCGGACTCCAAAGAGGAAGTCTCTCTGGGAATGCTCTGCTTTTAACCCCTGTGTGTTCTCAGAGGCGTATCCAAGTCCCCAGTGGCCACACCAGGTGTCAATCTGAAATCTGGCCACTGATTGGTTTGACCATAACTTCCCCAAAACCTCACTTCCTGGTCAAACCACGACATTTTGTTAAAGGCTAAGAATTACACTTTACCATACTTTGTCTTCTGTTCATTTGTCAGTACCTGGCCTGCCCAAACAAAAATTAAATGTCATCATCTACTATGCCTCTTTGAATACATATATGGTGTTTAACATGGGAGTCCATGAAAGCCTGCCTGCCAACAAAATGATGTAAAACGAACAAAAATGTTTGTTTCAGATTAATCCAATTAAGCTCTCATGCTCAGTATATTTACTTTCCTGAAACAGAATCTCTGAATATTGGAGAAAGAATAAACATTTGTGAAGTAAAACAACGAGCAACAGACTTAGAAGGGATCACAGTCAGTGTGAGTCCATTAACTCACATATCAAAAGCTCTATTAAAACAGTTTTCATCACTATATAGCAAAATATTCTAAAATATTTTAGTGGAACACGTTCTGTAAAAGATGTCTTATACTTCCTGGAAGTTCGTCCCAGAATTTGCCCTAAATAAGGACACTTCCCTAAAAAAGGAAAGAGTTAAAAATATTTAATAAAGTAAGTCTCCATTTGACCTACTAGTTGGAATTCTATGACTATTACTGCCAAAAGGATTATGACTGCAGATAAAATATAAATATAAAAGCAACAAACTTTGGAACCTATTCTGTAATTAGTTGCCTGGGGTTCATTTGCTTTGGTGTATTTGTCTGTGACTGAGGGACAGCACACATCTTATCACAGGCTTCACATCTCACTAAGGATTAATTTGATTCCAATGCTCAATATACCAAAAACGTGCTTGTGCATTACTGCTTTTTAGGCAGCTTCAGATACATCAGTGGCTACCCTCTTCTATTTGTCAGAAAGAAGAAGACCAGGATACTCTAATTTTGTTGCTGAGAAAGCAAGGAAACAACTTTCCTTCCAATAAAACTAGAATAATAATGTTGCTATCTATGATGGTCAAGTGTTCTCAGGTAACAAACCAGAGCTTTATTTTCTTGTATTTCTTACAGTCTGACAAATTACTGGATTCTCATTTTTTCATTATTTACTTGGCTGCTTGGTATAAGGTAAATGAAAGTAGATACTAAATTGTCACCTCTACTCTTCTCCAAACCAAGCAACTGAAAAACATATGAAGTGCCCATGAAGATGAATACTTATGAGCTGTGTCTTTAAAACTACAGCCTGACAATACTGTAAGAAGTTGTTAATTGTAGACCACAACTACTACTGCATTCCTATGTTACGCCAAATTTAATTTGTGCGTATTATGGCAACAATTTTAAGTACACCTAGAAATCTATAGGATCCAATCTACAGTATCCCAACCCTAGATATGTGAGACGGATGAAACTCTCAAAGCAATGGAGGTAGAAAATTAGAAGTGATTTAACTATGGCTCGATTTTTAACCCTGCCACTGATGTCCCAGGACTGTACATCTGCCCTCCCCATTCAAAACAAGTAGGATCAGTGTGTGCTCCTCTGCCAGATATCTCTTTCTGAGTCATTCATGGAACAAAAACTTGCTACTCTCCATTTCACCTGCTCTGCTACAGTGATCAGCAGCACCTTTGATAGGTCTGTAAGTGACAGCACAATGCAGTTTTTTAGGTGTAAAGATGAAAAGCATAAAACAAAGAAGTTGATAATTTCTGACTAACCTTCAGTCTTATGACATCCATGGTGCATCCAGTCTTATCTTTCACATCCTTCTCCCACAGGAGATTCTATGAAAAGAAAAAGTTGTTTCCATAAACAAAGTGGCATGAGAAGAGTTTCTATAAAAAGCTACAATGATTTTTTGAGTTCAAAGTGATGTATTACTTACCTGAATAAAGAGATTTAAGTTTTCTTCTTTTATATTTCCTGGCACTTCAAATGTTACTGTAATTATAGCCTGCAAAGGGCAAGATGCATTTATTATTACCACACTGAATAAACATCCCATAACAGTAATTTCAAAAAGTATGCTTTATAACTTGGCCTCATAAAAAGGCAAGTATATGACAAGATCAAATTTAAAAAAAAAAAAATCTCTATTTCTGTTCTGCTCTAATTCGCTAAATGCTAAATTAAGCTCTACTTTTTGTTTCTGATTGGGTGTGCACTTACAGGGCATACACAATGCCTCGAACAGTTTAATGCCATTAGCTGCTACCATATAGTCCTTTGCTGTACAGACTATTTTGATCAAGCTTTCAAATATGGTTAACTATGCTATTTTTTTGGCTTACTGATCTTGCAGACAATTCTATCAGACAAAAAATAAGCAACACAGTTTTCATAAAAGGCAATCTGTACTTGCCTTGTAAAAAAAGCTGTTTATAAACAGACTATGTAGGAATAGATTCAGAAAATCAAGATGTCTGAAGTTAAGTTTTGTGCCAGCTAACTGCTCAGGATCAATTATCAAAAGAAAATATGAAAATAAAACATGTAGTTTAAAATTAATGATTTATTTAAAGACAAAATAATGTCTTATTTTTGTCACTGTAACTGCTCAATGGTATGAAAGAACAGAGAGGGAATTACTTCCTGAAATGGTTTCAAATGACTAGTTTCTGATGACTAGTCTAACTTAAGGAAAGAAAAATTAAAGCAACAAGCAGCAAATGTTTGTCTAATGACCAAGTAAACTTATCTAAATAACCAAGAGCTAACACTCTGAGCAGTTTCAAAACACGTCAGACCGAAGTTCCCTGTGCTCGCAGCACAGTGCAGTTTGTTTCTGTTGACCTTCAACATGAAGATAATAAGCACACTGTGGCTTACAACAAGGACTTGCAGAATACTGTGAGAACGATTCTGCCCTCATTATGCCTCAAATGTCTCAACAATCATCTTAAATATGTGGGTGTTAAACTAAACACAGATAGTAACAATGAATTCTGTCGAATGGCTCCACACTACAAAACTACAATGATCTCCTTAATAATATAAGGATACTACAACTCATAACATTCAGGAAGGATTCTACTTAACATTTCCATCTACTTTAGGGATCTATTAAGATTCTATAACTGAGCATATTTAAGAATTTTGATTAAACAAAACTATCAACGTTGTCATTGTAATTATAATTAAGCACAAACTGATTTTGCATTTCATCTTTAGTTCCAAAATTAAATTATAATTGCCTTTCCTGTTTTCAAGACTAGGAACTTCACAGTTAAAATATGCAGTTTAAAAAGAAAAACACAGGTATTGTATGCACAATAATTTAACCTGAAAATTAAATTTAATCATAGAAACCTGCAGAAAGCTCACTTTTCTAAGACATCTTAAAAAAATGGAAGTTTTTACTTTTTTGCAGCCACTGAGGGGACTCGTGGCCTACGGGTGAACCCTACCCACCTAGGTACACCAGACAGATTTTGTTTTGGATAGAAAACCCACAGGACAGACTGGCTAGAAATTTAGGACTTGTTTCTTCAAATACCTAAAAAAAAAGTAGTTCTATTTGGTTCACTAATACTCTCCATGTGAATCAACCAATGACATGACTGTCTGGAGCACTGGAGGCTTATAAGCCATTTTTAAAAGTGAGACTTAATACAGCCATTTAGAATCTATCTACAACAAAGCACATTCCTTTTGTATAATCTAGGTCATCTTCCAAATACCCTAGAACACATTACTCCCTAACTGAAACCTTCTGAAACGGTAACAAAATTAGCATGCAATATTGAACAGCCCTGTTGTTGCAAAAACATCAAAGCAGTATTTTTGGTAATTACCTTATCTAGATGTGCATGTGTTGTCTTTACATGCTCAAGCTTTTTCTGCAAACTGAAAATAAATGAAGTTAAATGTCGCATTTCAGTAGGGTTGGCAAAATGTCATTATTTCGAAATTTTAAAAATTCCAGTATTGCAAAGCAAAGCTGAAATATCAAAGATAGACTATATATTCAGAATAAGCTTCAACAGTTAATTAATTTTTAATCTCAAAATACAAATGTTTAATTTTATTTGTTTTATATAGTTAATTGTTTGTTAGAAAATTAGGCTTTTTATAACATAAAGAGAATTATTGTCCTAATTTGCAATATCTTCAGGATTAAAAAATTTATACTTCAATGAATACAAAACCCTTGATACTCCTTTCTGCAAAAAAGGCAAACAACATCATTAAAACAAGCAAGAAAAAATAAACCACTAGAATTTATCAATAGATGCTCATTTTAAAAAACTTTACAATTATTTGAAAATAAAGAATGTACAAAGCTGTTGCTTGAGAGAATGAAATCTGTAACACAAATTGAAATGCTGTATACCAGCTTCCACTTCTCAGCTGTACAGCTCACTTCTACTGTGCAGTGTGCCTGCTAACTCAAAACAGATACTCTCTACTCAACAAGACCCTAAGTTCAAGCTCTACTTGCGAACCTCTTTTGTAAACTAATATTTAGGGTCCTACTGCATCTTTTTGTGTGACAACACAAAACTGTACTGCAGCTTTAGATTTCACATCCACATCTGTCTCAATCAAGATAGCACAAAATTTCTTCAAATACTGTCTTCTGTACTGTTTTGTTTTCTCTCTATATTGTGAATAACACGCAGAGAAGAAACACTGTAGCACAAGTTACTATAATGCCCTCTGCCACTTCAGAGAAGATTGCCCATAAAAACCCCTCCTCCTAATTTGACAACTGTAAAATTTTAAGAAGCCTTTATGGTGGTGAAAAAAGGCACTGTCTGCTACAGAAATAGTATTTCACATTCCTACTTCTTTTATTTCCTTTGCTTTATTGTCTTATTCTCATACTACCCTTCTGAGAATCCAGAATTCGTGATGTATTTCCTGTGACTTCAGGATATATACAGACTACATGGCTCTATCACACAGGCACACCATTTCTGCTGACAGAAATCCTTCCTGCAGTATACCATTAAAAGAAAAAATTATTGATGTACTGGTGTGTATTGTGTTCGAGGGTGCTCGATGCAAAGAGTTTTTCTACTCAGGTGATGGCACTGAAACCATCACTGATATTTTATGCAAGAATTTCAGTGTCTAGGAACTAAAAAAAGGGTAAGCAATTTTGTTGTGCTGAGTTCAAACATAAACAAAATAAACCGAACTTTACTTAAGTAGTGTACAATTTTCTTGATAATTTAGGATTTGTCTTTAAATGCTGACATTTTAGAGTGTTTCCTCTATTTTAATACCAAATATTGAGAAGCTCTAAGTAACTGAGTGAGATAAGAGACAAGACTAGACTGAGGAAAGCAATAAAGATTTTTTTGTCAGCTCCTTAAGAACTTTCTCAGATCTGTGGGGTGCAGCAAACGAGTAAACTTTGCAGAACACCACCTAATATTACAAGTAATGAGATCTAACTGTGAACTGCTGTTAACAGGAACAATGTTTTTCTGGTTCACATCTTTTTACTGCGTTATCTCTGCTGTGTGGCTCCAGTATGAGTCAATTCAGTTCGCTGATCAATTATAAGAACTTGTAGCATGGGTTTATAAATTAACAGTTATCTATTGCCTCTAAAAGATATATAAGTCTCCCTCCTTCCTTGACTTTGTTTTGGATGCCTAGTTTTGTATTTCGCTGATGCTGCCATTGGTAAAAATCTTGAAACAAACACTACAGTATTTCACTGATTAGACAAAAGCCAGTGCCAGCAAAAAAACCACAAAACCTATCATTTTGATAGTACTGTACCAGTTCAGAGGGAAATCTCACAAGTACTTGTTATGTAACAGAGGTTACTAATTTGCATGTCCTGCAATTTCTCTCTGTGAATAAGGAATTGCTCCGTTCCATTATCTGAAGTGAAAAGTCTGTATCCATGAAGAAGAATGAAGCTGATACGACCCTCCTTTCCCCTTCTTTACTTTATGATTGCTCCAGTACTCCTCACTCTCTTTGCTGCGCTTCAGCACACACAATTAACAGAATGACCTTTCCCCCTTCCTTCCCATTTTACTTCTGCACCCATCCAGGATGCTGAATCATGCATTCAGCATTTAAAAACCCCAGGAATGACAAATACAGTTATCAGAATTTGTAGAGCCTTTGTTTGCTGTGGAACCTCAGTCCCTCATTCTTCTGTGTGAAATCTACAGAGGCCTCAATTTCATCACAATACAAAGGAGAAAAAATTTTGAAACGCTTTAAAAGAACCAGAGAAGTGTACAAATCTATTCTGACACTAAACCAAACTTGCATTTTGGGGAAAAAATCCAACCAACCACACAAACTCTGGCTCTTTTAACTTTGTATGGTCAAAAAGTTTTTTGCAGGCATTTGAAGAAGAAAGGAATTCCATCTGATATTACCACTTATAAAGCAATAATTTTTAAAATGTGACTGTCCTGGTCTAGACAGGACAGACTAAACTAGAAATTCTAACAGAAACTCAGATGCAAATTTGAGCCAGGATTTCAGTGTGTCTGTTTCGTACACTGGTATTATTTTTCTTATAAAAGACAACAAAATTATCACCATACCTTACTCCAGATAAACTGTCAAAAGCATGTAGGTCCAAGACATTAGAAAGATCAACTCTAAAGAGAGGGGGAAAAAGAAAGCTTTGTATTTTTCATGTATTTAAATGTCAGGTCTTAAAGATGTTCACTGAAGCACATGTTTCTTTTCTTGTCTATAAGACTAATGCCATTAATACTTAGCCTTATTTTTGGATATTAGTGGTTGGTACTGTCTTCTACAAGAAATGCTGCGTTTAGTTACACAATAACATGTAAGCACAGAAACAAAATTTTTAAAATTGTACTGTTTTATGGTAAAATACAAGGTATTTCCAAAAGTATGATAAAATCCCTTATACTGAATGCCTGAATAATAAACTATTTTCCCTGAAGGGGAAAAGCAACCTTGAGCCTCTCAAGACAGACACAAACCCCTGGAATACATGTCAGTAGAATACTGACACATCGTTAGCAAACAAAACTGAAATAACTTTATGGGGGAAACACTACTACTAGGAATTTCAACTGTCCAATTTGAAACAGACAAATAAAAAATGTAATACAGATTAGGTAGTACCAATCATATCTGCTTACAAGAATGGCTGCCTATAAACTTGCATAAGAAACTTTTCTTCACAAAGCAATACAGACTACATATTTGACTGCTAATAGCAACTGACAGCTTTTCAGATGCAGTTAATGACAGGGGGCTAAATAAAAAGAACATGACAGGTAAGAAAAACCCCACCTCTAGAATACAACCATAATCATTAAACTTTTACATTCAGTGTAGTTGTACCAAGCAGTTTCTAAGATGAAAGACTTATAATGGAATACACAAACAATTCCTGTGTAAAATTCATGACCAGCTAAGTGTCAGTTGTTCTCAGCAGTGTTCTAAAAAATCACATAGTAACCCTCCCTTTTAAATGTGGGTTTTTGAGGGACAAACCCCTCTTAGAAAGTGTATATCCTCAAATAACATGCCAATAAGTTAATTTTGTGCTTATTTCACATTTGGAATGTTTAATAATGAAAGAGACCATATGTGTCATTTACAGAAGAATATTTACAAGTAACAAAGAGTTGTCATTGAGGACTGAATCTGAGGCCCACTTTATCTCATATCCAAAACATAGTGCTAACTTCCATCAGACACCATACAATATGCTAAGAGATCACATGCTGGCTCTTCCTCTAATGGACATTTAAAACACAAACAATGTAGTTCAGTACCTTCTTCAAAATTAGTCATATCTGATCACCCAACAAAAACAAGTATTTTTCTCTAAAATTTCCAACTATATTTGACAATAACTTTAAAAAGCCATGTATACTTTATTAAGGTTATGACTATTACTTTCTCCTTAAATTTGCTTAAGTCAAAAACTTATATTTTACGAACACTGACCACAATTATCCAATAATTGATGTAAAAGTGCACAAATCAGTCCTAACAGTCTGGAAGATCTACTGCTTTCCTAACGCTCCTGGGAATACAGCATCTATTGAAGTCCTTATTAAAGATGAAAACTGAGTCAGAATTTCAATTAAAAATAGCAAAAAACAGTGCAATGATTTTTTTTGTTTTTGTTTTTGTTCTTGTAAATTCCTTCCGCTGCTTTCAAAGACATTTTGTAGTAACAGCAGCAATTCATAAAATAAATATTGGATTAAATAGTTCTAATTCAATAATTTTCCTTTAATAAAGCTGATTTAATGGAACACTTCAAACTATCACAAAAGAAGCAGGATCTAGTACCTAGTAATAGTGGCCATTTAATACCTTGATCTTTGTGTCTCTAGAATTTTAACAAGTCCATTTATTGACCTAAAATAAAACAGAAAAATCATTAGTTAGAGGAAAATATAACCATGATATATTGTTTGAATATGTTAACCATGGACAGCATCATGTGAAACAGCATCCCAACTCTGTTATCAGCTTGTTAAATAACTATCAGATATGGGTTGAGATATTTGGTTTCCACTAAGAGCTAGGGAACTTCACAAGTTCTGACAAGAAGATACCACCAGTGAGAAGAGCATTCTCCTATCCAAAGCTATTCACGATATACTCTGCTTAGTTTGAGTGTTTTTATTTTCATATTTCAAAAAACTAATACAGTTGTAAAGTATTTTAAAATGTTAATGTTTAATTTGGCTTATCATGGTATTGATAGAAAAGAGTAATGTCTTCGATCATTAATTTGTTTCAGACCACTGGTCTTCTGCTCCTATGATAATTGTTTGGGACTTCCTCCCGAATATATCTTTGTATTTGCTAGTGAACATGTATTTACCAGCAGATTTTTTTCCACTTCTGCTAAGTCTCAAAAAAAGGCAACAGCTGCTCAGAAACATAAAAACGTAAACACTTAAGACAAAGGCCTGTCCTTAGTAAATAACATCAAATCTCATCTAGATAAACAAAATACTAAGATTGTGTAAGTACACAGAAGTACCGAAGTATCTTTCGCAAGATACGGTCTCTTTTCTCTTATAAGCTTATCAATTTTTGTCAATCCAATAATGAGATCTAATTTCTATTCTAACAGCAGTAAAGAAGTAACTACATTTAAACTGATTTTTGAGGAAGCAGTGTTACAGTTATGCCAAAAGTTTCATACCTCACAGATGTTCTGACTTTATTCAATTCTTCCTCTGAAACCAAATCTGTTTTATTGATGATTATAAGATCAGCTAATGCAATCTGCCTATGTATTAAGAAAAAAAAAGAGAGAAAAAGACATGACTAACAAATACTTTATCTGTAAGGGAGAAACATCATCTCTCCTACGGCCCCAAAAGATAGTATGAACATTGTTAGTACACAACGGCAAGCATTAATCAAACTAGAATATCATGAAGAATGATTAAAGTACTACTGACTTCTCCTCAGTATGTTCTTCTGTGCCCAAACAGATCAAATCAAGGCTTGCTAGATTCTTTTATTTCAGGGCTCTTCTGTTTGTTTGTTGGTGTTTGTTTGATGTACAAATACCTATTTGCCTTGCATGTGATCCTAGTAATGCACTACTTGAAGTCTCTTTGCTTTATGAAGACTTCAACTGTTACAATAACCCTTAATTATTGTGGTTCCACATTCGTTAAAGAGTATTCCTCTATCTCCAGTTCTGCTTCAAGCATGATAGAGCCTAACACAAAACTTTTAATTCCCCCAACACAGGTGCTTCTCATTCACCTAAATAAAATCCCATCACTATCAAAATGGAAGAGCCCGTTCTTGGCAGAAAGATCAAATGAACCATGAAGTTACTTTTCCACATTTTACGTCATTACACTAATCTACCTCAGTTTAAGCAAAGCAGGAGAAAAAAGCCCTATAAAAGAACCCATTTCCAATGAACTTTTATACAGTGCAATTCCCAACTTGATATATAAAATTAATTTCTATATCCATACCGAGATGCTTCATTAATAAGGCCTTCTGGTTTCTCCTCTGTCAAATGCTAAACAAAAATTAAAAGAATTGGATTAATCATATTCAAATTAAATTTAAATTGATTTGAAATTAAAAAAAGCCAAATCCAATTCAGTTGAGGTCTGTTTTTTGACAAGGTATTGAGGAAAATAGCATCTAGAATATTTCTGTTAAATGACAGTGAAAAAGTAAATTTATACATTCACCATTACAGATATTTACAATTAGTTTAAAGCAAACTCTTCTAACTGATTTTATTATTAGAATGCTAAAGATTTGGAAAACTTTATAATATTTAATTACTTTTCAGCTTTACAAGTAAAAAAGTTACTATGACATACAGTAACAATGAAAAAATATATCTCGAAGAAAATGAAGGCTCAGTTACTTTACAAATGAATGTGAACTCAACTAAAAAAACACAGGCTAGGCTTGCAATACAGCATTTCATATAAGCAACTTCACACTCTTTTTCTCTGGAAGACTGTACAAGACAAACTGTACTTTGATAGTAAAAACTGCTAATTTTTTCCAGGTTTGTATGAATAAACCACTGCTCTTTGACAAGTCTGTCCAAAATCAGAAGCTACAGGAGTTTCAGTATCATCTCCACTTGTCTGCCCATGCTAGTGTCTGCACAGAAGAGTAAGTGAAAGAGAAGAAAATACCTGCATCTCAAGCAGCAGCGTAATATTTAGCAAGACAAAGGCTTACTTAACTTAGGCAGAGCAACAGACTACACTGAAGCAGCAGAGGTCTAGCTACAAGTTATTTTCTGCCCACTCTGCCATGGAGACCGCAATCTCTAGGAGAAAAATGTCACAGACAACTGGAGGAAGAAAAACTTCAAACTGATGCTGTACTACTAGTAAGAACTTGCCACTTATGCTTACATCTCCAGGAAAGTTAAGAGTCCTGTGCACTGCTTCATCAGCTCTAAATGTAGCAGGAATATTACTTTAAAATCTCAGTTTCAAGTTACAGAAGTACCAAATTAAAAGTGGAATCAACTGTCACGGGAAACACATAGTTTTTAAAAACCTATAAAACTTTTTTTCTTTACTGGAATTATTAGGCATCTAACAGCATTTTACTTGTAGAAAAGCAAAAACTGCTTATTGCATACTGTGAGTCTATCATGTAAAAAGAAACAAAACTATTTCCTAATTTTGCACAACCTATGCAGAGAATAACAAGAAGATGACTCTCAGGAACCTCTCCTCTAACCTTTTCTTTATAATCCTCTGTGTATTTTTTCTATTCAATTAATGTTTAGGTTTGTTGCCCTGAAAAGAGCAAATGTCAGCAGTCCAGGTATCAGGTCCTGGAAGCTGAGGACTGGAACTTCAAGCCGTCCAACTGTTTGCTCTCAATTAAAGAAATTAGTATTTCAGATTGCTGTGTGACAAACCTGTTAGATTGATAACCCATGGTAGCACAGGGATGGTGGTATGGCTGGTCACAGGAGATGTCTGTCAGCTTTTCTTGAGATGGGCTGGTTCTTTGAAGCATGACATACTTAAATTGCTGCCCCTTATCTCAATGTCATTACCTGTATGGCTTTCAAAGTTCTTTGAATAATAAGCAGCTGTTGAGGTCAGGCTTGGCAATCAGAGGAACTAAACAAGTTAATAAGTCCTTCCATAGCAAAGTTTACTTAGTACACAACTGAGAAAGTCTGAAGTTCCTACTATTCTGAGTAGATGTCAGTGCTTTTACAGGTTTACTGATTAGATAATGTATGTTTTCATTTAGGTGCCACAGGTAATAGTAGATAGAAAATTTGAATGTTTCAAAACATTTTTGTGTTGTTTCTGTTATATTACTTGAAAGTCTAGCATTTAAAAAACTAACTTTCAGTAGTAATTTAGTGCTGCTGTGTACAACACAATTATATTTCATCTAAGACAATAATTCAGCACTGCATGAAGAAAAAGATAAACAGAACAACATTTTTGCAAGCAATAAAACACATCTGAATTAGTATGAAGGAATTAGTATGAGGGAACCCAGCTGAAAAGGGGCTGACCTAAAACATGATACTGATTTAAAAGACAGTGACTGCTGTCTTTTGTGGAGAAATTGGTAGAAGAGTGAGGGGAAAGGGGTGATTTGCTCTTGGAAGAGCAAATCACCCCCTTCCCCTCACTCTTCTACCAACTTCTCCACAAAAGTTCTTGCAGAACACAATGAACTTAACTTGCCAAACTGCTATGAAGTTAGATTTGTTCTGTTCCAGTCCAACACAAATTAATAAGAGGATAGGACTGCTGGCCTGATTTACCCTTTTGGTAAATCAGCTATTAGATAAGCACAAATGTAAGGAGAAACCCAAGTAATCCAAACAAAAAAAAAAATCTTACACAGGAAGAATTACTCTCTTATTTTTAAACCATTATTCTTCAGTTCTCTGAGCCATTTGCAACCATTGTAAAAGCAGAAATATTAAAAACACTTCCACAGCATGGAATTTTTATATGATTGCTATATGTAGTGGCTGGCTAATATGTGGTAATGCAGTGGCTGGCTCCTGCAATTAAAGGATGAATATTATGCGTATGTTAAGAGAAGTTCTATTAATGTATAATTACGTTACTGTGATTTGTTGTTTGGACATCCTCTGTTCTCCCCATAGTCCCCTTTTCCCCCTTGCATGGTTGCCAAGAGACGGACTTGGTAGTTGGGACATATGGAAGGAGGGCATGTACCTGTGACCCTTGCATGAGGCATTTGGGAGGAGGGCAGGCTTGCTACTAGGAGGTGTGGCACGACAACACCGGACCTCCAATCAAATTGCAAGGAAGTAGTCTCCACCAATGGATGGCGAAGGAGTTGACTGACAGACTTTGCAAGGGGCCAGGGTTGGCTGATGCAACAGCAAGAGCATAAAAGGTGGAGCAGCCATTTTGTCGGTGAGCACATGGCAGTTTTTTTTTCCACACTCCCAGTGTTGCTCTTTCTCCTTATTCAGTCCTTTTGTTGTATTTTGTTAAGGTTTAATAAAACTCTGAAATTTTAAAAATGAGCGTTGTTTCTCACATATGGGGCTCAGTCTAGACTATAAAACCTCATCTCTGTGGCCCCAGGGGATTTCGGACAAGATGTATGCATGCCTCAGCTGAGTTTGGCAGAGTTGCCAAGTTTGACCTCTCCTGGGACCATTGGTGATAGCAGGTTGACACCCTGGAGACAAAAAAAGACTGGGTAACGAAAAGAAGAGGGTGAAGAAAAAGCCCTCTGAAAAAAACTGCAGACAAAAGTGCATATAGTGTGTGTCTGAGACGGAGTCTGGGAGTGTGCTTGGAGTGCATGTGAGACTTAGGAGAGAACTGCAAGCAGGAGGGAGACCTCAAGAGCACCTGGGGAGACCAGGTTATGAGTTACCATATTTAATGGGTCTTAGACCAGCAGGAACCACCGATCAGTGGAGGCCGCAAACGTACCGGAAGGTTCCAAGCACATGGAGCCACTGGTGGTGGGAGTTGCCGACTGTGGAACGTGTTGATCGGTGGGGCTGTGCACGCAGACTGGAAGGGAAGGCTCTGGGTGCATGGGGCCACCAGCAGCAGGAACAGCTGAGTGGTGTGGACCGCCCAACTGAGGGTGTGGGACCACAGGGGCACCACATGGGATAGCGGCGTGCAGTGGCACTTGGTGCAATAAGCTGCCGGTGTGTGCTCGGCAGTGCTGCCAACACTGAGGGGGGCGGTGACAGGTTGGGACACGCTAGGTGTGGCTGCGCACGGCGCTGCCGAACTTCCATACTTGCTGAGCCAGCGGAGTCTGCTGAACGCAGTTTGCACACGGCGCTGCTGAGAACAGGGGGCTAGCTCAGTTGTGCGGGGGCTGCGCAGCTGCGGGAGCCCACACGAGGGGCTCACAGTGCTTGCCCGCACTGGTGCGCTGGAGGGCACTGGGCCACAGCAGCTTCCCTGCCATCTGCCGGCATAAGGCCAAGCGACTCCGGGAGCCCACAAGGGTGGCTTTCAGCGGCTGCCCTGCACTGGAAGCTATTGGAGCACTGGACCATGCCAGCTTCCCTATGGTACCTGCCAGCATAAAGCTGCAGCACCATGGGAGGCCACCTGGGTGGCTTTTGGCAGTTGCCCTGCACTACACCAGAGGGCACCAGGGTGCAAGACTGCAGCGGTGCCGACCCCGTTATACGGGACTACAAGTGGGTATTTGTTTGCTTCTGCTTTCCAGGAAGAAGGCAAGGGGTTTTTTTGTTTCTCTCTCTTTCTTTCTTTCTTTCCTTCCTTCCTTCCACCCCTTCCTTCTCGTTGTTCAGAAAGCAGGCTAGAACCTGTAATTGGCTGATTGGGAAGGTGGGCCTTGTTGGGAGGCCCTGTGGTTGGCCAGTTGGGAAGGCAGGCTCCGTTGGGAGGATTTATGGTTGGCTGATTGGGAAGGCTAGCCTTGTTGAGAGGGCCTGTAGTTAGCGGATTGGGAAGGTGAGCCTTGTTGGGAGGGCCTGTAGTTGATTGATTGGGAAGGCAGGCCATGTTAGGAGGGCCTGTCCGGATAGGACTAGGAGCAAGTAGGGAATCCCCAAAGGAAGAAGGAGGAAGTGAAGATATATCAACAGGTACCTCTCAAAGAGCTCCCTGGGAAGAAGAGTAGCCCAGTCATAATATGACCCCAACACCAGAGATAAGGACAAGGCTAAGATGATAGAGTACTATATGACAGAGTGCACTGTAGGGGAAATTAGGCCCAATAGTGTATTTTGGCTGAGGTATGGGTCGGACAAAGGGTGGATATGTCAGGCTTTAAACATCTATGTAAGGGCTACAAAACCGTTTAATCAAGAGGAGAGTGACTACGCTGCTTGTTGTGAAGAAGAAATCTCGCCTTCAAGGGTGGGCATGTTTAAAGTAACAAAGAGTAAAGAATGGGACCCATTAGACTATTTGCTCCCTACACTTGCACTGGCACCAACCACACTTCCCTTGTCCTTTCATGGGCCTAGTCTAAATACTAGAAACAGAATGGGACAGCAAGAGGAAGACAGTCCAAGGGATGAGAACAAGCAGTGAGATTATATCCTCTGAGGGAAATACACTGGGTGGGGTGTAGATTTCTAACTATACCACTCAATTCCTCTAATGTGAGTATGCTCAAGGAAGAGTTAAAAGGATTACTAGAGACCCCAAAAGAACAGTTAGATTAATTTTTAAGGCCAGCATTTATACATGGGATCAAATGCAATCAGTAATGACCATGTTATTTATACCACAGGAAAGACAGATGATCTGGATGGCTGGGATGCAGATATAGGAAAGGGCCTCCTTGCAAGGACCTCCTGGGGATCTGAAGATGCCCACTGTACACCCCACTTGGAACCACAACAACCTCGGGGGAAGGCAAAACATGGAGGAAGGATTACAGAACTTTTATTGTAAGGGGTATTAAAGAGGCAGCCCCACAAAGCCAGAATGCTTGTAAGGCATTTGATCAGAGAGGGAAGAAACCCCAACAGAGTGGCTAGAAACGTTGAGGAAAAATTTGAGGTAGTATTCAGGTATCAACCCTGATACAGCAGCCAGACAGACCTTGCTAATGATGTATTTCACCACCCATGCATGGCCAGATATACGGAGAAAATTACAGAAGTTGGACAGTTGGCAAGAAAGGGGATTAGAGGATCTCTTAAGAGAGGCACAGAAAAGGTACGTCAGGAGGGATGAAGAGAAAGCAAAGGAAAAGGCCAGAGTAATGTTAACTGCCATTAGAGAAGAACATATTTGTTTTTATTGCAAGAAAAATTGACATATCTCATAAGCCTTCAGGTCCTTTTCCCTTTGGACATGTGTCCTAGGGTGAGGTTTTGATGCTTGCATCCCCAGTTGTGTGTTCTGTTAGTGCTGGATATTATGTAATGTGCCTTCAAGACTGGCTCTGAAGAGCAAGCCAAAGGTAAAGGGACCTGAAGGTTTACAAGAACGAGCAGAGAGGGGAGGCAGAAGACTAGAGGTGTCAGGGGCTCTACCTACTGGGAACAGAGTAGCATGAGGAGCCCTTGGTAGCCTTAAAGTAAGTCTCTAAGAGGAAGAATTTGAATTTTTGGTAGACACAAGAGCTGAAAGAACTTGTGTTTGTAAAATTCAAAAGGGATGCGAGAAGAGTCAAAATACCATGCAAGTAGTGGGCGCAGAAGGGGAAAGGTTTTAAAGCATTAAAACTGCTAACCATGAATCAGCTGTGCAAACTGCAGAGCAGGAATGGACTCGTGTCAACAGAATTAAAGGCCTGATGAAAGAACCCAAAGAATGGACTATAACATCCAGACCAAGCAAGACAAGCTTCATTCTTAAGCAGAGACAACTAGAGAAGCACGAGGATGTCCAAAAAGTAGAGCCACGCTTCCACTAGCCAGCTTGAGGACTGTTTCAAGTAACACTTTGAATGGGGAATTTCAATTGTATCAGTTATTGAAGTAATTGTCCTATTTTAATGGGTGGGGATTGGGAGTGTCTGTTGAGGGGAAGTATGCGGGGAACAGTGAGAGGGGCCGGGATGGTTCACTTGAGGGTAAGACCGGGCTGGCCCCTGTGCTTGCCAACAAGAAGATTATATAGCCCTGCTGCGGGCAGCAACCCTGTAAGCTCAGTAAGGTGAGGGCAGAAGCTATAGTAGACCTCAATTGTCTTTTCCCTACAGAATCCAATACAGGTACAATTGACAAACAGAGTACAACAGAGGCTAGACAGCTAACTCAAGTTAGCCTCTATACTTGCCCCCACGATACACCTGCTATGGGTAGCAACCCCATGGAAATGTTAGATGGGGATAAAAAGCCATACCAGACCCCTGTGATTCCCTTTTGTCTGCTCCAACCAATTCATGTCACCAACTCCACCAACCATTTTGCTTAAGCAAAACCTGAGGTGTCTTTTTTTCCCTGATCCCACTGTCCTCATTCACATCAACAGATACTATTATGACTCATCCAAAATTAAACTGGACTCAAGAGAAGTAAGAGTAGATCATCGAAATTAAAAATGAGAATTAACTGCTCGAGCGAAATGACTTATAGAAAAAAGGGGGTTTTGTATAGATGGTTAATGCAGTGGTTGGCTCTCGCAATTAAGAGATGAATATTATATATGTATGTTAAGAGAAGTTCTATTAATGTATAGTTACGTTATTGTGATTTGCTGTTTGGATATCCTCTCTTTTCCCCATAATCCCCTTTCCCCCTTGTATGGTCTTTCTCCTTATTCAGTCCTTTTGTTGTATTTTGTTAAGGTTTAACAAACCTGTGAAATTTTAAAAGTGAGCAGCATTTCTCACAATGAAGGCACTTTTTCAAATGGCCACTTTTTTTCTGAATCCTCCAAAATCAATACCCAATCAAAGCAGTAACCTGCTAAGTTATTAAGTCGCAAATAGCTATATTTACACTCACCTATTGCCAAAAATAAAAAAGGGGGAAAAAAAAGCTGCACTATTTGAATTAATGACAATTTTTGCTGACCCAAGCTCACTGTTCTATATGTCTGTTCTTACATTATACTTTATACACAGATTACTCTAATACCTGCTCTTTTTGTCTGCTTCCATATAATATTTTAATGTGAAGCAGTACCAAGACACCTGTGCTCTCATTTTTCCCTGCCACAGCTACCATTACATTAGTACCCTTCCCAGCTCAAGCCCTCAGTTGTTACCACACTGGTAAAAGACATCTGTTCTTAGTCCTCTCCTTTCAAGTAACACAGACTAGTGACCAATTTCTCCATTGTTTTTACAGCAATCCAAATGCCTATTTGGATTAAAAGCAACATTCCCGAGTGAAGAGACAGAACTAGAAGAAACCAAGTACTTAGCAACCTGACAATTCTTGTCACACCTGTTTCTGTGTCTGTAAGAATCTGAATTCCTGCGAATACCAGTACTTCCTTGAGCCCATTCAAAAGATGGCAATAATGAAATACGTCATCATTCAATCTAAGAATTACAGCTATTGTTAAAATAAATTAATCCACATGTACATTACTGCAGTAGCTGTTCTAATGCTGCAGTTTTAAACCATGTAACAAATCTAGTAACTTACCTGCAATCCATGCTTTGCATCAACAACAGACACTATACCTAAAAGAAAACATTAAAATGGAATAGAAATGTGCTGAAAGCGGCTGACAGTTTAACAACTTGCAAACCTCCTGTACAAAGGCAACAATATCAGCACATTTACAACTAGTTATAATAAACTGGAAGCACTGAAAGTCTGTGAACACTAAACTTGTTACCTAAGTATTTTTTTATTCATTGTCATATCTGTGGTAGTAAAATGTCTACAGAACCAGGTAAGAAATTCTCACAAAGTAGATGCCTCATCTTCCGTAAGAGGAAATTGGCTGAGGTATGCTTTAACAGAATAATGAAACAAATTAAGGGACTGACTGATGTATGCAGCCATTCTGATGGTAAACGACCAGAAATTTGCAAGTCTCTGGCAGAAACTTAGGAAGCTCTTTCTTCTTGAATTCAATGTTTCCCTCCTTGGTTAGATGGGTATTTCACAGACTGACCAAAATGTTAGTAGGGCATTTTTTAAAGTCAAAAAGTAATTTTTTCCTACATTAAAAAATATTGCTCTTTAGCTACGTATAATGATGACTTATCTTTCAGTAATCTCAGGTTTTTATTAGAACACAGCAAATATTCAAGCCAACGAGTACAATAGGTAAAGCAAGCAGAAAACACAAGGCAGAAACATCCAGGTGTTGACAAGTTATGAATTCAGAAAAATAGGAAACCCTTTAAGAAACACTGTATTTCAGTAGAAGGGGGGGAAGGAAGAAAGAGAAAAAAAGCATGCTGTAATATTACTCCTAAATGAGGTTTTATAACATCTAGTTAATGAGATTTTCCCCTTACATCACTATTAAGAGCTGTCCATATCTGATCCCTTAGAAAAGCATTACACAACTTTTGCTGGATTTAGCAAGATTGAGCACCTCACCAAGTAAATAAACAAGCATCAGAATAAGCAGGGATACCTCTGTGATCAAATCTGGCAGCGTGAAATCTAAGTTCATACATTTCAAACATTTTCTGAAACCCTGCCTTAAAACACCAATAATACATTACTCTAAATCCAGATATCAAGTGTCAATACACAGGAAAATAAGCTTGCACTTCTTACCATCAAGATAGATGTCACTTCCCAGCTCAGAATCAACCCAAAACATGGAGGCCACAGCTCCTAAGAAGTGTAATATATGTACAGTTGCAAGATTGATATTTTTTTCAGTAAACTACCAACACTATTTCATAGAAAAACTGTATTTGCAGTGCTAACAATAAGATCAGTGAATAAGTCATTCCAATACCTAAAACTGTCCACCAGAAGTGATACAATGCAGTCCTTCAAACACCACTCTGTATCAGACCCAAATACCTGTCAGTTGTTCTAGTGCTTACTCAGGCAAGATATAGCAGGGACCACAACATGAAATCGTTTTCTGGTATCTATTGATTTTTTTCAAAAAAGCTTAATAGTTTTCCAATTTGACTCAAACAGAATTTGTGTGTAACAGAGGCCAAATCAATGTCCTGTCCTCTGAAGAAAATTACTTCATAATGACAACTCCTTAGCTTTGAGCTGGAAAGCACCAGTCTCCTAAAGGGGAAACAATTGAATTTCTGGTAAGAATTTCCTTCCCTCTCCATCTATAACAGATTTTTAATGTGGATGGTTTAAAGAAAACTGTTTTGGATAGCTATTCCTAACATGAGCTCAAGTTTAAACACCTTTTTTATAATAAATACTACTAAAGAACACAGAAGGATTTTGTAAAATCTATTATTGCTCTTTAAGAAGAATGTACTAGTCTGTTTCACAGTATATTTTACAACTTCACAAAATATAAGGCTTATCACAACAAGTATAACAATACAACAGATGCTAACTCGACTTTAAAAGGAGGAATGTAGAACATCAAAAGTGTACTGAAAACTAGTTTCAGAGTATGCTTTTCTTTGCTAAGCCCAGTATCTTCTCTAAATGGAAATATATTTTAGCTGGATTTCTACTAAGCTTTAGATTCAATTTAGAACAAGTTCAGCAAAGAGAACTCAACCAAACACAACCTCATATCCGCACCTTGAATCAATTCATTGGAGTCTGTACCACCACCAAAGCATAGGTGCCTGACAACCCACCACTTTATATCACAACTGTCAAAGTGAACTAACTGGTGAGCAAATAAGCACTTCATAAAACCAGAATAATTATCATGGTTATGAAAATTGTAATGTGAACTACCTGGATCTGCCAAACCAGTTGTTTCTAACAATATATAGTCAAATTTTCCTCTCCTTTGCATCAGGTTCTCAATTGCTTTCACACCATTGTCCCTGTAAGAAGAAACAATTAAATCTGAGAACAGAGAAAATAAGCTAAAGCATGTATTTAAATGTATCTTCTAATGCAGAACACAGTGTCAGTATCATCAAAGCAGAAGTTCTGAGACAGGACATTTGCAGACTTACAGTCTGCAACGAAAATTTAGTTATCTGCTGGCATATTATTAGGCAAATTTTACTTTTCTGCTTTATTTTAGTCTGAAAATAGCATTTGCCTAATCCCATCAGGTGACCTAAAGATTTGTTTTCAAATACTGAACAACCTGTAAAGGACAGTAGGGCTGTGTAGATATGTAACTATTTGGTTTGGCAGCTGATATTACAGAAATAAGGGGTGAGGTAGAAGTGAAGCATGCTGGCCTGCCTTTCTACCTCACCTACATCAAGATTAACAGGCCATTTACTTAAATTAGAGCTGATGAAGTCAGCCTGAAGCAGAAATGTATAGCATTTATATATGACAGCAATGTATATAAAACATAGCAGCATGTAAAACAGCATATAAATACAATAAAGAAATGTATATAAAACTTCTATGCTTCTCTAAAGACAGCATTCCTTACACCCCAGAACAACAGAATGCAGTAAGATCCTCTCTTTTCCACTTACTACCTATTCCTATTTAAGGCATAAGACCAGTTCTCCCAAATTTTCAGAACAAACAGGCCATGACCCTTATTTACAAACTTAGCACCGACAATTCAGCATTGAAATAAACAGGGTCAAAGGAAAAAAAACATGTCAAAGGAACAAATACTCTCTTGCTTTTTACCATGATCAGCAGCTTACAGATTTGGATACTGTGTTTCATTAGGTCACAAAAAGTTTTCCATTCATCCTTTTACATAATGAATACAATATTGAAGTAGTAACCAATGTGCAAAGAAAGAAGCAGACTACGTGTTTTGTGAGGAAATTGGGAAATCAGAGTCCTAGCTCCAGCCTACCTGAATCTTCACCTCCCCGCATGGAAGCATATCATAGTAACAATAGAGGGGTAGATCCCTACTCTGTAATATCCCCATGGTGTATAAGTTGTTATTTAGATTACTTCTCTGAAAGACACCAAGTCCAAATCCAGTAAGGCAGTGACAGGAAATAAATTTCTACCTCCCAAATTCCAATTGTTTCATCTGACAAAAGAAGTCTCAATCAATTCTACCATTAGTTTCAGGAATCAAATCCTGGATGTCTTCTCCCTTCCTCAATTCCCCACAATCTCCACTGGAAGAACTTGTACAATAGTCCTTACTCACTTTACTGAACAGCACAAGCAGCCATTTCTGAGCTCCAGCCATTCTTCATAGAGTTCTCCCCCTTGACTGATTGCCAAAGATTTCTCCAAGGCACTTCCTGAAAACACAAGTAGTGGTATATTTTTAATCTACAGTCTTGCATGACAATGCCTGAAAGAGAGAGAGACGTGGATTACATTCTTTTCTCCTGAGACCACATTTCTGACATGCTATTAAGAAATTTGTAATTTCTATTTTATGAGAAATTTAAAAGCCAAAACAAAGCTCATTCCACAAAGATCAAACCCCACTGGATGATGGTACATCGTAAGTGCCACAAACTTTGCTAAAAGAAAGGGATGCCAGCCTATCAAATAAAGGTTCTGTCTGTACGTTTTGTTTTAGGCTCTGTGACCAGAAAAGCTACACACATCTTTATTGATGAAAGCAAACAAACAAAAAGTCCCCCACCAACACAGTATACACTGTAAAAAATGTAAGCTTCTAACTATGGTACAGATATGAAATTATAGCTAGAGCAATTAAAAATCCTGAAAGCAAAGAGTTCAAAGAACCACAGCCATCAAGCAGACATCTCCCCATTTTCTTGGTCCAGGATAATTTGTGATTTGCAAATGGCTGAGGGGAAAAGAAATAAAAGAAAATATTATCTACCAACATATTATTTTAATTTCCATTTGCTTGAAACTGAGTGGGACAAATGGAGGTAGAACACTTCCAAGAGGGTGATGCCTTTATTTACTAATGTCACTACTTTATGAAAACCAGCAAAAAGACTTTCTGCCCTTCTGAAGACTGTGAGGTATGTTAACAATTTCAGTAATGGATTTAAAATTACAACAGTCTTGGTTTCCAGCAGTTTTATGTAGTTGTCATTTTGTGGCAAAAAGAAAGATTTCTGCACGTTTACATACCTTCTCCAAATTCATTCAGGATAACTGCTATTCTTTTATTATGCTGCTCTGTCAGTATGTAATTGAGAAGAGTTGTTTTTCCAGCTCCTAGAACACAGACCATATTTCTATTAAAACGTAAAAAACCTCACAGTAAATTTCAAATAAAAAAAACGAAATACTATTATGCATGCGTATGCACACTTCTAGCAAGTCTCTTCTAAATAGAAGTTTTCATTCTATTATCCTACATTCTATTCTAATGATGTAGAAATTCATTTGTAGATATGTTTCAACCCATGGAACTATCAGGACATTAAATCTCAGTCCTAAATGACTCACAGTTTTTCCATTCATTAAGTGTCAGTACTTGCTAAACTTACAAGTCCTCTACTAGCTGGGGAGTTTTTTCCTACAAAACTAACTTTTATGCTTCTTTTAACAAAAGGCACACTTAATCTCCTCCCTCTTACTGCCTTTTCTGACCAGTTCTGCCATCCGTAACCACGGATGTGCTACTAACTGCCTTTAAATGGGGCACTGTTAAAAAACGTGTTCACAGCTCCTGCGACACCACTTTAGGAGCAGTTTTATGCCATGCACAAGATCAAAGAACTGTCAAGGGTGGAAGGGACGTCTGGAGATCATCTAGGCCAAAGCAGGTGACCACTACAACTAGGGAACCTTCCTTCCTTGTCTTAAGAGGTTTTTCTCTGCAACAGAGTGGTGCAGTACAAAGTTACCACTTTTAGAATAGTGGTGGTGATTCTAAATTTAACCAGATCCTTACAGTCCATAACTGCTTGTAGCACACAGTAACTCTGCTGGTCGAGGGGTACTGCAAAAACTCCGAACCTCACGTTTCTCAGACTGCAACGCAGTCTGCATTTAACTGAGCCAAATATGTTGCACTATTCTGACGCCAAGCGATCAAGAGTCATTTGTCAATCGTGACCTGAACGAAGCGGCCCCTGAAAGCAGGGTGGTGAAAGCAGCAACGGGTGCTTACACCGCTGCTCAGAGTGGCCCTGCAAATGCGCTGGAGCAGCCGGAGGGCCCCGCGCTCCTCACCCGGCCCGTGGGGTGGAGGCCCCGCCCGGCAGCCCCGGCCCGCCCGGGCCTTCCCTGTCTGCACGCAGTCTCTGCCGCGCGCCGCTCCCGCTCCTCACCTAAGTACCCCGTGATGATCGTCACGGGGATCTTGCTGTCGGGGCCGGCATCGCTCTGCTCCGCGCCGTCGGCGCCTATCGGGACCAGGTCGGGGCAGTCCTCGTCCTCCATAAGCGCCGACGGCCCCGGCCCAGCCACCCCCCGCCACCGGCGCGCCCCTGGCGTCACGCGCCTGGCGTCACACTCCTGGCGTCATCTGAGTGACGTCACCGGGTGGCATCAAGCACCGCTGCGCCTCGGCCCCAAGGGCACCTCCCCCGCGCGGGGTTCTGCGCAGGCGCAGCTCGGGGAGCGGAGCGCGGCGGGGCGGGGCGGGGCGGGGCGCTCTCGTCAAGAGCACTTTGGTTTGCGGGGTGTGGGCCTGGGTTGGCGGGTATCGCCGTTCGTGTCTGTCGTAGTCTCCTTGCTCCAGCAGGGACTTCGCACATGGCACAGGAGTGTGTCAGGCGGCTCTAGAATATCTGCCGTGTGGGAGACTCCGCACCCTCTCGGGGCAGTCTGTTCCAGTGCTCAGTCACCTGCACAGTAAAAGTTCTTCCTCGCGTTCAGGTGGAACTTGATCCGTTTCTGCCTGTTGCCTCTTGTCCCATTGCCTGGCACTCCTGAGAGGAGCCTGGCTCCACCCACTTGGCACCCTCTTTCAGACGCTGGTAGGCACCGATGGGGTCCTCTCTGCAATGGGGATGTTTGTTCCTGAGTCGGAAGAGGTCCAGCTCCCTCAGCCTTTCCTTGTAAGAGGAACACTGTCCTTTACTTGCCTCTCTTGCTCTCTCTTGGATCCTCTCCAGGACCTCCATGTCTCTCATGTCCTGAGGAGCCCAGAACTGGACTCAGCACTCCAGGTGAGGCCTCAGCAGGGCTGAGTACAGGGGCAGGATCACCTTCCATGACCTGCTGGCAATGTTCTTCCTAATGCCCCCCAGGACACCATTGGCATTCTTGGTCACAAGGACACGCTGCTGGCCCATGGACAGCTTGTTGTCCACCAGGACCTGCAGGTCCTTCTCTGCAGAGCTGCTTCCCAGCAGGTCAGCCCCAGGCCTGGTTCAGACACACAGGAGCACTGAAGGAGCCCAGTGTGAATAACAAACACAGTGCAGGGTGCGTGTGCTGTCATCCATCTATAATCAACCAGCAAGATGAATGTTGGCCTTCTCTGGTCTCCACTAGGAACTGTGAGGGGGCACATACCATGTGTAAGACAGAACTACAGGTAATTTTAACAGTGCTGTGCGCTCCCCAGCTTTTTGTGGGCCAGAGGTTTAGCAAATAGGTAACACATTTCTCCGTGTTAGAAGGTGTAAATGTAACAGCATTGGGGAGGCACAGAGAAGGGATTGGCCTGATGCAGGCTGATACGTGCACACGCCCAAAACCCAGGTGGGGTTCTCTGCTCTCAAAATAAGGTTGAGTAGCACTAGTTTGAGTACTGTTATGGTAAAATATGCTGGGCTTCATCTTGTTTGTACATCTTCTATGGCTTGTATGGTAATGGTTATAAATGAACTTGGTATTTATTCTTGACTCTTCCTATACTTGTGTAGATTAAAGTAATTAATACTGGTAATATTTGATGATATTCCACTCTAAATAGCTCACATCTTCTTTAGTCATCAATTTTAACAAGCATGTGAAAGCCTGGTTAAGAAATTATAATTCATTTAATCCATTGATTCAGCTTGTCCTTGGACATATAACCATATTTATTCCAACAATAAATTCCAACAGCATATACATGCTGTTGATTTCTAGAATTTTAGAACCAATGCATTATAAAATGAATCTTTTGCATTCTTGTTTCAGTGACTCAGTTTACCTTGTATGATGCATCCTATTTTAGAGGAAAAATCTGATCAGTTTTTCAAAGCTGTGCCTGCTAGAACCCTGCCTGGTGGTAGATGTTTTTGCTGTCCTGGGACTGCACAGCTTTATAAAATTTTGTTATTAAGGCATTGATTTAAAAAAATTACAAGATTTTGTAAAAGAGGAGAAGGTCAGAAAGACATTGGGAATGAGCATTGCAGTGCATACTAAAAAATGGGTGTAAGTACAAAATGAGACTATTTGTAATACTGAAATTTCAGTTACATGTCAGCAAGACATTTGGTATTGGGAAACAAAGGTGATTAAACTTTGTGCCATGGTTCCTTAAGTGGTTCTGCTTTTCATCAGCTCACATGACACTGCTCATTATTTTTTTCTTTTGAACAAAATTACCCAAAAAACAAATAGTATGGTTTCTGGGTTTTCTTTTGGTTTCTTTAAAGTTTATATTCAAATACTAGAATTTTGCTGTAAGTGTTAGCTGTCCTTTCTTTTCTGCTGAACCATGTAATAAAGTCTACTTTGTAAAGACAGATGTAAAACCTGTGTATGTTAGTGTGGTGGCAGCCAAATGAGCGTTGCAAACTTAAATCTGGGTGGCACAATTTAAGCATTTTATTCTAAGATATTTGTAGACAAAATATACAACATCAGAAAGCAGTAAAGTGTTGCTGGGTACCAGGAAGTTGTGTTTAATTATTACTTTAGTTGGCTGCACTTGAAATAACTTACTCCCTTTCCTAATACTGAAGATCTCAGTGCAAGCCAAGCAATTTTAATGATGGACCAAAGACTGATTTTAATGATGGAGTAAAGTGTTTAAGGCTTTAGCAGAGAGTTAGGGAGGAAGGCTATAACAGGAAAATAAGGAAGAGCATTGCAACTTGCTAATTCCTGACACAGTAGCAAGGGGAGCATGATCTGAGCAAAACAGCAGGAGAAGAAAATCATTGGTATTTCAGTATTATGTTGAATATGAGTCTTAAAGTACAATAGCCCTGTGAGGTTTCTGCATGGTACTGCTAGTTAGTATAGTACAATATAGTAAAGCAGCTAAGAGAAAGGAATTGCAAATTCATACAATGATACCAGTCCCAATACCAATGATACCAGTCAACCTGAAAACAATAAGGAAATGGATATTAAGTTCAGTTTTGTGATCTCAAAATATAAGCTAGTTAGGCAGATGACTGACTTCAGTCAGTATGATTTGCATATTCCCCAGGGTACATTTACTTCTTTCTTGTCTGTTACCTGTTAAACTATTCTTATATTAAGTTATTTTTATTTTCTTATCTGTGCTTGCATTGACAGTTTCTCCTGACAACAAGACTTTATTTTTCTTTGAAGAATGCAGATTATTCACATGTCATTTAAGAGAAAGAAGGTCTTACTTCACCAGTGCACCTGCTTTTTAACACTGCTACATTTTATGGCTTATGTTTTCAATATGCTGTTATAATCTGAAACTTAGTGAAACTAGGAACAGTAGAAAAAAGGTATAGTTTACAATCAGCACTTAAATGTCAGACCTCATCTAGCAAGTTGCCTCGTTGTATGTAAGAAAATTATGTCAGTAAGGGAAAATTTTGTGAATGTTGTTTCTGCTAGAGTTTTGTTCACTGTGAAGGTAACATGTGAAGGTAACATGAGTAAACATTTCTGTCTGAGAAACTCAGATGTGAATTTGGCCAGTAGAATTTGTATTCCTCCCAAAGAATTTGCAAAGACAAGTGGAAAAAGAGGATATGGTTTCACAAAGACTGGTTTTCTTCTTTTAGACTCAAGTGTTATATAAAAAAAGAACAAAAGGCTGCAAAGTGATCTAAGTTCCCTTTCTTCTGCTTCACCAACACAAAACTGGAACTTAAACCTAGGAGTAATTTTAAATTTATTTTTTAAGGGAGTTCAGTATTTCATTGTCAGTCTCTTTAAAATATTTATTGAAATAATGGAAAATTACACTCGTTTTTCTGAGGTTTAGTCTACTAAATTTCATATAACATTTTTTGTTTAAAGCACTTTTGACTAAATTACTTAGATTTTACAGGATGCTGTTGAGGTCTGTGACAGAAAAACCACTGAACTTGATGGCGTGTCAGCTTCCTTTAAGGAAGGAGTATCTAGCAGCACTGGCTACATTACATTCTTCTGATGCATTAGGAAGGTGGAATATGAGCAAATATTAAAAGGCATTATGTGTTTCTGGCAGGTTGCGAATTGAGGTCGTCACAGTTTTCCTCTTGGTGTGAACCTCCAGATATTTGATGAGGTCATCAAATCACATTTATTCATTAACGAATTCACCATACCACTGGTGTTTTTTGCCAAGGGTGCAGACTTAACATTATCAAAGATATTGAGAAAACTCCCATGGATCTGACTCAATTGCTGATCAATCAGCAAAGGTACATCCTCTACAAATAAGCAGGTGATAAGCAGGGCTTTGTTGGGATACAGGCCGTGCTTGTGGTAGGATATGAAGTTGTGTTTAGCAATATTCATGGTGCCTTGACACTCAGTCATGCAGTCACATTCCTCACAGGGATACTGCTGCCAGTGAAGAAGAAAAAAGATGTTTGGAAATGTGTGCCTTACAAGAAAAAAAAAAAAAAAAATTCCTTGGTAGATGACATGTAGACATGCCAACATGTCAATCATTGTTTCTTACAATGTTTCTTTAATCCCAGCCTGCAAACTCCTTCAAAACAATTTGCAGCAGTATCCATTCTTCCCAGGCACCTATACAGAGCCTGTGCTGACATTACCAGCTGTTCTTTGTGGCTGGGCCTGCATGTCCTTAGCCTGCCCAATTACAGCATCCAACCAGCCATGGACCCAACACCTCCCAGTCAGGTGCAGGAGGAAGACCAAGTTACGGTGAGAGCATTTGAAACCCAAGAAAAATTGCAGGAAAGAATAGGTTATGACTGATTCTAGGGCTGAGGTGGTGAAGCAATGACTAGAACTACCATTTAGGATGCATGTGTGTGTGACAGGAGGATGGGAATAAGGAATGGGGAATGCAAGCATGGTTTCCACTGTGTCTAACACAACACCTAATAGCAGCTACTGACACCCAAGCAAGCTAGGTTTGGAAAATGACAATCTGTTCTGAATTGCACTGTTTGCATTAATTTTGATTTTTTGATGCCTTCACTGGAACCTGTTTTGATGATTTCTTTTTAATCCTCTGACTGGAAAGATCTTGTTCTACTTCATGTTATAAAGGAGTGCTTAGACTTCATCACCTTGTATTGATAAGTTGGTTTGTTGCAGGAATTCAAACAATAGTGTTTGTTTAGCAAAAAACTGGAGCACTTACTCATACTGACAATACTGAATTGGATAACATAGCTTAAAAAAAAGCACTTCACCAGCTTCTCATCTAGTAGTGCTCCAATGAGTTAAAGCCCTGTAAACTTTCTTAATAAAAGTCCATATTTTTTTCTTGTTTTGTTTTCCCCTTCAAAAAAGGAGAAAGTGTAACTGCTGACATAATGGATGCAATGAGTATTTGATGAGGTTTGCTTCTCTTGTGCCAAAGTAGGGTTCTGATAATTCAGTTCATCTAAAAATTTGAAAACTTTAAATTATCTAGGTGTTTGTTCTGTATCTGCTGAATATATATGCTGGTTTTAGCCGGGTTTTGGTAGAATACATTTTCTTCATGACAGTTGGTATGGGGCTGTGTTTTGAATTTGTGCTGGAAGAAGTGTTGATAACACAGGGACATTCTTCTTATTGCTGAGCTGCATTTGCCTAGCATCAAGGCCTTTTCTGCCTCTCACCCCAAACCGCTAGTGAGGAGGCTGTGGGGGCACATGGACTTAGGAGGGGACACAGCCAGGACAGCTGACCCCAACTGACCACAGAGCACATGGCATCATGTTCAGCATAGAAAGCTGGAGGGAAGAAGAAGGGCAGCCTTTCAGACTGATGAAATTTGCCTTCCCAAGTCACATTACCCATGCTGAAGCCCTGCTTTCCTGGAGATGGCTGAAGAGCCACCTGCTCATGGGACACTGACTGAATTCCTTGTTTTGCTTTGCTTGTGTGTGCAGCCTTTGTTTTCCCTGTTAAACTGGCTTTGTCTAGACCCACAAGTTTTCTCACTTTTATTCTTCCGACTCTCTCTTCCCTATCCCACTGGATCAGAGTGTGAGACATAGTTGCCAGCCAGGGTTAAACCATGGCAGCACCCTCTCTCTCAATCTATATACATACTAGCCAAAACTTTAAAGTTTTGGGAACTTTAATTTTTTGTGTCTCCTCAGGAATTTTTTCCCTGCATGTGGCAAAATATTTTAGAACAATCCTTTTGTCCATGCTAACTAAGAATATATGAAGCTGCAAAACAAACAGCTGCATCACTAATGAGTGGATGTATTTGCGCTCATTGGTACATTGCTCATTTGTGCTGCATTTCTGCTAGCTCTAGTTCTATAGGAAGATTTAACAATCAAGGAAGATCCCTACTTCATGCCACATGAACTATTAAAATGAAGCCTGGACTTTTTTTTGTAGCTTCAATGAGGTAGTGTCTTGCCAGACCCAGTATCTATGGCATTTAAAAGTTTTTCTTGTCACCAATACATGTTGAATTACAGCTACATATCAGTGATTTGTAACTAAGTGATATTTAAGTTCAAGTTACATGTAGATAAGTGGCTTTAGCTTTATCTTGGTGAGGTAAAGACAGGATGGGTGTGGTGGGTAAGTTCCAAGCAATAAAGTGTCCAATTTATTCTTTCCAAAGCAAATATTTGTTAGGTAACAACATCCTATTAATAATAGATTTTAATACTTTCACTCATAAATTTCTCTGAATTATTTCAGGTCTTGTTCTGCTGTAGATCCTTGTGGGGTTTTTTCCCCAGAAATATACCCATATTTGTTTAAATTTTTGAATGTTTATTTACCTCTTTTTTCTTTTTCTTAAACCTCTTTGGCATTTCTACATTTCCCTAGGGGCCCTTAGCCAGAGGTTAACCTAGAGATTAACATTCATATTTGAGACCATGCATACTTAACAGTACTCTAAAGAATGGTGATTCCTACAGAGAAAAAGATAATTTTTAGTAGGACAATTTTTGGCCCTCACTGATTGACAATCATCTGTTCCGTGCCTCATATCCCACTGTTTTCCTCTAGACTCCCTCCAGGTTACTGGGAATGGAGAGATAAGCTATGACCACCTTCAATGGGTGAATCCTAATGTTGTCATCAAAGCACAGATTTAATAAAAACAAGACAATTTAAAACTGACCTGCCTCTACTACCTCAAAATTCATCTGTAGAAACCACGTTTGGCTTTTGTTTCCCCTTTCAAATGAAGGGTGGGTTCTCCTTATCTGCAGAAGTAGTGGAAACTACATCAAATAGAAAGAAAAATACCAGTCAGGAAACATAATTCTGTAACACAACCACAAGGTACTTAATAAAAATGGCCTTTTAAAATTGCTGAGCAGTAACTACTGGTGAATAGAACAGCAGTGCCAAGCTTTGTGCCAAGCTTTGTGCCAAAATGAGCTGGTATGTGGTGTCGGTACCATGAGGTTTTCTAACACGCACTGTTTAGATGTGTGAAAAATGTGTATTTTATGATTGGCTTTTCGCAAGTATTAAAATGAATATTATATGTGCTATATTAGAAAGTTATGCTCTATTGATTTTTCTTAAGTAGTGTATTAGACATAGTTTTAGGTTATAACATAATGTTAAAATAGAAACTATGCTATGTAAGATATTTGTTTAAGAAAGGACTTGCACCAGATAGAAGCCACAGGACACCTAAATCTTTCAGAGAAAGGGAATTTATTGCTCCCTTATCAGCAGAAAACTAACTTCTTCCCAGCTCGCTCAGACAGGAAGACGGCATGAGGATTAATAGGAAGAAGCTGACAGTGACCAGACAGAATCCTGTGTTTGAATGGAATTTATGCATCATGTATGAGGTGTATGAACATGCAACAGGCGATTGTTTTTAAGTGTTAATCCTCTGTTATCGGGTGTCCTTTTTTTGGTTCGTGTTGCCCAGAAAAAGGTACCCGGACGTCCGTATCTCTTTGTTTTATTGTCTCATATTGTCCTAATCTCAGTTGTTCAAGTGCGGTGTGGTGGGGCGGAGACGGAGGTGTCTGACACTCGCACGCAGTTTCCAAAAGAAAAAGGGTCGTGAGGGATGCTCATGGATTCCCGCAACTCTGCGTGTTCAGATAGATGTACATGGTGCCTTCCGTTCCTGTCCGTGCCTAAGAGCTTGCCTTCCCCACTGCTTCCCTCCAAAATGCCCCCGGGGGGCTCGGGGTTAGCCTCTATAAAACAGGGAGGAAAATTCCTGCTCTCCCGCAGCGCCTGTGGGCGCCCTAGCCGAGGCGGACAGCTGGTGGAAGCCGCCGGGAAGGCGCAGGACGCCCGGGACGCCGGGCTGGACGCTGCTGGCGGTGGGGAACGCGCGGCTGGGCGAGCAGTCTGCTGTACACTAGGGCAGATCCCTCCCACTCCGGCCAATTTCAGTGAGGAAGGTAAAATGCGGAAGTTGCCACCCAGAACTGTCAGTGGATCGTCGGGTTTTTAGCCCGGAGCACGCGATTAAGAAAAACAAATAAATGAAATAAAGCCGCCCTTCGTGCGTACAGCCAGTCTCGGTCCTCGCCGGCAGCCGACACTGGCGGCTGCTCGCCCGTATGGCGACGTTACCTGCCGCGGACAGGAGGGCGTTCGCCCTGAAAATCAACAGGTAAGCGGCTTTCCTCGTACCCGGCAACTACCCCTCGCCGGTCCCAGCCTGGCCAAGACAAGCGGGCGGGCAGCGAGAGCAGGGCGGGACGGCTCCTCCCCTGGAGACCCCCGGGGCGGAGAGCCGTCCCACAGCTGCAGATAGCCGGGCTGGCCAGCCTTGGACGGGCGCCGCTCCGCGCCGCCCGCTGCTCCTGCGGGAGCTGCGGATCCGGGCTGCACTCGCGCTGCAAGGTTTGCTCTGATGAAGGGTACTCGGACAAAGCCGGCTGCGGGTCCGTGTCCTCTGGCAGGAAGGTGACGTCCAGTCTCACCCCAGGAGTTCATTCCCCATCTGTTCTGTCCGAAGAAGTCCCGAGTTCTTTGGGAGGGGCTGCTCGCTGCCGATGGGAGTTCCCCTTCACAAGAAGTGGCAAAATCACCTGGTCCCTCTAAATTTGCACTACTGACGAATGAGGAGTTTATGTAGGGCATCAATACTGTGGTGACATACATCCCTGGGATTTTTTTTTTTTTTTCATTCTTTCATCTATGGAAAGGAAAAGTCCCCCAATGACTGAAAATATATCTACCTCCCACATTCCCTTCCTAAACAAAATAGAGTTCGTCTGTTGGAACACCATACTCTTGAGACTAAACTTGCTGTCTGATAGACTTTGGTGTCTTTTCCCAGGGAAGTGCTGACTCTGAGTTCGTCTGTGCTCTGTGGTGGCAGTAAGGAACCAAGACAATTATTTTCATATTGTTAGGTTAAAGGAAAAAACCGGCCTCCTTTTCAAGAGTCTTGTCATCTGAGACAAGAACTGTTTCCAGGGTGTTGATGTAAATAACAGGTACCTGAGTTTGCTGACACATAAAAGAACAAATAGCATAATGGTAATATAAACTGAGGATAAGTCTCTGTGCCAGAGAGAAAAGTATTCAGAGAAACTCCGCCTCCTCAGCAACTTGTTGGAAGACATGGGGTTTGCAGTCAGGGAGGATAAAATTAGCTCCTCTGTGATGTGCCTTTCTCATGGCAGAATGTGCATCAGCATACCTTTCTATATCCTTTGGGAATTTATTTTAAATTTATGGTGGAATATTCACAAGAGTGAATATTCCATATTTAGAAGCCATCAGATGAGCAACTCATGAGAGGATCAGGCCACAATTCCTGATCATTTGGAGACTTGCTTGAACAGAGATCGTGACTAGCTGATGTTTACAGAGTTTGAGTTATTTTTTTTTCTTCCTATTTTAGGGTCAGCTTTTTGGCAGCTTTCCCTAGCTTTGGTGATAGTCACTGTTCATCTCTATGACTAAAGCCTTACAAAGTAGCGGAGTCATAGTAAGGTCCACAAAAGTTTTGCTAGTAAGAACTGTTGTGAAATTAAATTCCTGTTAAATTTTTTTAAATTTACTTTTTCTTTTGAATCAATAGTGAAATAGTCAGTATTTCATAGCAAATTAACTGTTGAAATCTATTATAAAAATATTCTGAATATTATTTCAGTTTAAGAGTGTGGCCTTTTTTTGTGAGCGTGGATATTCTCTTTTACACTTACACTTTATTCGCTTTTATCAGTGTAGTAGATGTTTTTAGTTGGATATTTTGTTTCCCTTTCTTCAAAAGCAGCAGGAGATTTTTACATGCCTCCAATGCAGTTTGTACTGCTGACAGAAGAGTGATAGATCTTTGCAAGAAGCATTTTTAATGTGGTAGTTTGGATTTTTAAAAGTAGTTTTAAAAATCAGAGGAATAACAGGTTAGAGTGTTAGGTTTCTTGACACAAAAGGTTAATTTACAGCTGTAAAATTTTGTTTCTTTCTTTTCAGAGTTTGTGACTTCTTCAAAATGCAACTTGTATTGAAAGTTGAACATTACTGACAAGGCAACATTTTCAGGAGTTAGTACATTGCCTCTGTAATTATTTTGCATTCACTACAAATTAGCATGCAAAACTCTGCTCTTTTTTGTTCACTCTTTCTCTTGCCAGTGATTTATGTAATCTATATACTGCTTTTATGAGGACCAGCAGAATTTTAGGCTCTGTTCTGTCTAAACTTCAGCCACCTCGCTGCTACTAATGTAAGGTGTACCCTGGTGTGTTTGGTGAGCCATGACAGATATCTGACCAACCTATGAACTCTGTTCTGTAAAAAATCAGCAATAACATGATACAAAATGTCTTAGTGGTGTCATTATGATTTAAATGTAAAGCGAGTTCACGAGCACTGGAGTTGCAGATGTTGCATTACAAGCAACACATTTGTTTAAAGCTAGGTCAAACTTTAAAAACAGGCCTTCAAATGCCTTCAAACTCTTGTATGCAACCTACCCACGTAACCATGTTTTCCTATCACTTTATTCTTCTTTCCACCCATCTGGTGTCTGTTGCCCCAACCTGTTGCTTCCTGCCTTTTTTAATCCTGCAAAGACTTGCACATATATTTTTAATGCATGTATGTAAGTAGTTCCTTCTGCTTTAATAGCATAGGTTTTATGAATAATGATGTTAATTTCCTATGTAGAAGTGAAGGAACAAACTTTTAGTGTCCCTCAAGTCAGGCAGCTAGAAATCAGCATGGGACACAAAAAGCCAGATCATCCTTGCTGAGTTTAATTCAAGATAGTAATTAGAAGAAATCTGGATTGTGCAATGTGTGTCTACTTTCCACAGCATTTATACCCAGGAATCAAGGAAGTTAAAAAATAATTTTGTAAACCACTGAGGAGAAAACAACTCACCATTGCTAGAGATGTACCAGCTGAGCAGTGTAGGTTTGAGAGACCAGAAAAACTGAGTTTTAATCAGTTTGTCACAGCAGTGTATTAGGATAAACACAACATTAACAGAAGAGATATTCTATTTTTATTATTTTTGTTCAGCTAGTGTAATTTACTGTCTTATTTTTCACATAGGTCTTGCAGTAGTAATTGTTTGTTTTGACTTCAAGTGAAGAAAACTGTGCTTCAAGCACCTAGTTGGTGCGCTGGTCACCAATACTCTACATTCAAAACATTTCAACACACAAATTACAAAACAGAAGGTTATCAAGAACAGTAATACAGGTCCCTAACATATCACTTAACTTTCAGTTGTGTGTCTCTTGCAATTAAAAACCCTCCCAATAAGAATACTCAACTGCCTCTATAGACAGCTGTTGTCTGAATTTCACAAGTATTACATAAGAAATTTTCAACATTAATTTCTGTAATTTCATTTCCTTGTCCCTGAAATTGCCCAGTTGTGCAACAAACTTAGCTTTTCATGTTCTAATTTTAAGACGTGTACTTAAGGATGAGGTTACGTACATAGACTTATATTAAAGAATAACAGACTCACACTACCAATATCAAAGGAAACATTTAATACCAATATTAAAGGAAACAGCTAAAGATTTCAATTTTTTAAAAGCTTACATTAAAAGTCATACTCATATTAAATTCTCCAATTGTACCAGGAATTCCATTTTACATTAATGATGAAAATACTTTTTTTTTTTTACCTGAAATGAAAAGGTCAGCTTAAATCATATATTGTACAGAGTGTCAGTTCTGAAGATTCACAAGAATTTACCCTAAGTGACAAAGGCTGTTGTGGAAGAGTCAAGTACAGTGCAAAAATTGTCTTCATTTCCTATATACGCTGATAGGAGATTGCTGTTCACTGCAACCCCTTCATGGGGCTGAGGCTATCATCTTTGGATTGAATTTCAATAAAACCCTTGTTATATGGATATAATAAGATGTTAATTATTTAAAAGCATTGACCAGACTCCATTGTATACACTAAGCTATTTTCATTGTTTTTTCTTTTCAAACTCTAAATATATAAAAGAAGCTCCAGACTGGACCTCAGTCTTTTGTACGTACAATAGGTTTATGTAGGAAATATAAAAATCTGTGTATACATGCATACATGTGTGAAATGGTAGTGGTTTTGTATTTGGTACACAGAATATTAAATGTAACAGATCAAAGAGAAAAAAGTGAGATGAATGTGTTTCATGTGTCAGGGATAGCAATGTAAGATAACAATTTATAGTAAATGGACATTTTTCTAAGACTTCCACAAAAATAAATGAGATTATTCTTTTAAATACATGGAGTTCGTGTGCCCAGGATATACAGACAGAGTTTTCATCTTAGATTCCTAAAAAGGTTTGCATTGGAAGGGACCTACAATGATCGTGTAGTTCCAAACCCCCTGTTATTGGCAGAGACATCTTTCACCAAATCAGGCTCTTCAGAGCCCCAGTGAACCTGGCCTTGGACATTTCCAGTCATGGGACATCCGCGGCTTCTCCAGACAAACTGTTCTAATGTGTCACCACCTTCACAGTGAAAAATTTCTTCTTAATATGTCGCCTAACCTGTCCTCTTTCACTTTAAAATGAGAGGATTCACTTTGTCTAGTCACTACAGGCTTTTTTAAAAAGTCCCCCCACATAGTTCCTGCAGGTCCCCTTTAGGTACTGGAAGGCTGATATTAGGTCTTCCCAGTCCTTTTCTTCTCCAGGCTGAACAAATCCATCTTCTCCAGGCTGTCAGTCTTCGCAGGAGAGGTGCTTCAGCTCTCCTCTGGACACAGTCCAAGGGGCCTATTTCTTTCCTGTGCTGGGCCCCAGAGCTGATGCAGCCCTGCAGTGGGGTCTCAGCAGAGCAGAGCAGAGGGGCAGAATCCCCTCCCTCACCCTGCTGGCCACGCTGCTTTGGATGCAGCCCAGGACACATTTGGCTTTCTGGGCCTTAAGCACACATTGCTGGGTCATGTCCAGCTTCTCATTCATCAGTACCCTCAATTCCTTCTCTGGACAACTGTTCTCAATTAATTCATCTCTCAATCTGTACAGGTCTTGTTGGTTTCCCTGAACATGTTCAATGCCTTCCACTTGGCCTTTTTGAACTTCATCAGGTTCATATGAGCCCACTTTTCAAATCTGTCAGGGTCCCTTTCCTCTGGACAGATCCCTTCCATCAAGTGAATCAAGTGAAGCACTCAGTCCCACCATGTATGTCATTAATGAAGGTATTAAATAATATTACTCCCTCCACTTACCCTTGAGGAACAGCTCTTATTACTTATTTCTGTTCTCTTGAGATTGCACATTCACTGGTAATCATGCAAGAAAGCTATCAAGCTAGTTCCTTTTCCAACTAAGAGTCCATCCATTAAATACATGTCTTTCCAATTTAGAGTAAGAACATTGCGGGACACCATAGAGAAATTCAGGTGGGTAACACCAGTTGCTCTTCCCATGTCCACTGATGCAGTCACTCCATTGTAGAAGGCCTCCAGATGAGTACAGCACAATCTGCCCTTGGTAAAGTCATGTTGGCTGTCTTTAATGACCTATCTGTTAGTCCATTGTAGCTTTCAGGAGAATCTATTGCATGATCTTACCAAGCACTGAGGTAAGGCTGACGAGCACTGTTCCTGGATACTGGTTTTGTTTGCAAATAATTTAATCTGGCTATAAGAAATAAATACTGGAGCATATATGACTATTACTATACTTTTTTCATATTTCATTCAATTTTTTTCCATTTTTTCAGCTGACTACAACTTGTGTTTCCTTGCAATTGTCCACAGCATTTATCTCCCATTTCTGGTTTACAGGGATAGATTATAAACTGACCAAAGTATCTGCTTAATTCTTTCACAGAATCACACAATAGTTGAGGTTGGAAAGGACCTGAGGTTATCTTGTTCAGCTCTTCTATTCAAGTAGGGACATTTAGACCTAGCTGCCTATGATCATGTCCAGTTGGATTTTGAAGGCCTCCAAGGAGGCAGACTCCACAATTTCTCTGAGCAACCTGTGCCAGGGCCCAGTCACCCTCATGGGAAAAAGATGTTTCACATGGAATCTTCCAAGTTTAAAGGCAGGCCCATTGCCTCTAGTGCTGACAACCACTGAAAAGCCTGGCTCTGTCTGCTTTACTCTGTCCCTTTAGATATTTGTATAAATGATAAGATTCTCCCGAGCCTTCCCTTCTCCGAACAGTCCCAGTCTTTCCCCACTGGAGAGACACTCTGGTCCCTTCATCACCTTAGTCACCCTTGGCTAGTGTCTCTCCCATGTCTCTCTTGTACTGAGGAGCCCTGACTTGGGCAGAGAACTTAGGCATGCCTCTCCAGCATCGAGCGGAGGGCAAGGATCAGCTTCTTCAACCTGCTGGCAGTACTCTGCCCAGGGCACCCTGGTGTAACATCTGGCTTTTTTGCAAGCAGGGCATATTGCTGGCTCATGTTCAACTTTGTGGAAGTCTCAGTCTCCTAGAACCAATGTAGTCATGGTTTTCTAGGACCTCTGATGCTTTCCTGCAAACCTGGAGTGCCTTCCTGGAGCGAAGTGCCTTCCAGCATATATAGGTGCATGAAGACAATCCAGGTGCAGGGCTTTGCACTTTTTGAACTTTACAAGGTTTCCATCAGTCCATTTCTCCAGCCCATTGAGTTCCCTCTGAATGTCAGTATGAGATGCATCAAGAAGGTCATGCTGCACTGTCCTCCCGCTTCTGGGTCATCAGTAAACTTGCCGAGGTTACACGCTGCCCTGTCATCCATATAATTAATGGAGTTGTTAAACAGGATTGGATTGAGTATTGACCCCTGAGTTTTGGGGTTTATACCCTCCAGCTAGACTTCTTGCCACTGATCATCACCAACTGTTCAGGAAGTTTTCAGTCCCACTCACTGTCTGCTCATCTGCTTATACTTCACCAGCTTTAGACATTATTCCTTTAGACAGAAGAACCCATCTCTTTACTCCAAGCTGTTTTTTCCTAGCTTGTGGCATTATTGTCTTGGTGTCTTCTGGATTTTTATTCAGCATAAGGAATAGATTGCTTTAAAGCAGGTGAAGAGAGGGGAGAGAAGAAAAGGTGCTCTGCAACTTCATATGTTACTCATAAAGACTAGTCCCCACTGCAGCCTCTGCACGTAGATGCTTTACCTTCCACCATCCCACTGTTTCAAATCAAGGCAGTTTGAGGGAGCAGAAAAGATAAAAAGGACTCGGTACCATGGTTTCGTCCCTCCTATGTCAGTTACAAGTGCTAACAGCACTTAAAACAACTTTTTAATAGTTATTAAAAGCCTCAGATGGCTCTTCCCCTAGGTATATTGACCTGTGTGTCATATTCTGGGACATTTTTACAAGTACTCCTTCACTAAAAGGGAGAGATGTAAACTAGCAAAAGTGGATTGTAAATCAATTACAGGAGTAAGCTGAAGAAAAAAAGCAACATCATAGGTCTAGATTGTGACATAGGGTAATAATTGATATTTTTGTTTAAAATTCCTGTAAGCATCTCCTCATTTTTTAAAGATAAGATTATTCAGAATGATGTCTTTACTACATTTGGTAGCATAATGTCCATCACAAAGACTAAAAGCCCTTTCCTCTGGCATACTCTGCAAAAATTGCAACATTTCATGCCTAAAATATGTGTAACTTTTAGGAAGTAGAGAAGAAATAGCAAGAAAATGTCCTCATAAGTACTTTTCAGAGGGTAGTGGTGCCTTTGGTTATTGATAGTGACTTACTTTTGGTTTTTATTGATTACCCTTTCTGGAGTCATCTGTCTGCTATACAATGAAGGTGATAGTAGCCGCTTAAGTAGGAGGTTGATGACAAACAGGCCCGCCCAGCCATATCTCTGTGAAAAATTACAAGTACAGGAAAGATAGGTTCCACAATACAAGTGTACACTTTATCAGCTGGTAAGCAGCTGTAGAAACCGTGTCTTTAGAGAACAGTTGGTCATGCAAGCAGAATACTGTTGTTACAGTTGAGACAGATGTTATTGACGGCTAGGAAACTCTCTAACTGCAAACTTGATACCCAAATAGGGTTTAAAATATAGCCATCTATTTTCTCTTACAGTTGCTTAAGCATAGTATTATACAGCACTTACTTATTTGTGCAATCACTGAACTCAGGTGTAATAATCCCTGTTAGATTGGAGTAATGGGATTTTTGCTTTTTCTCTGGGAGATGACTGCTGAGCTTGAAAGATACTTTAAGCTCTAAGCAGAAAAGCTCAAGAAAGCATTTTAGCATAATTTTTTAAGATCTGATGTCCCTCAAGATTTCAGACGTATATATGCATGGCGAAGCCTAGCCTGCAATTTATTATGAGGTTCTTCTATATATATAGAGAGAGAGAGTCAAGGAAATCCTAAGCTTACCAAAGGAAAACGTAGATGCAAATAAGAAACATTTTTATGTACGCCAAGTCCTGTGTATGAATATTTCTTATTCATTGTTCCAAACATTTGTCATTTTCAAACATGAAGTGAAAACCAGCAAGAAAGAAATATTTAGCATTGTATTTTATACCTTCTACCATTTTCCGATTTTGTGGTCATTAAAAATTACAGTTAATGAGCACAACTCTAAATGGCTGTCCTTTTTTCTATTCTGACTTAACTATATTTTAAATTTTATTTGAGGAACGCATACCAGACTTTACCATTGTCTGAGGCAGTAGGAAAAAGGGTAGTCTGTGAATGTGCTTGTCTGATAACACAATTACGCTAAAAGTTTGCCATTGTAAATACAGTTACAGAAAAATAGGCCCAGGCCTAACCAGCTCTTGGGCCAATTTCACATGAAAAGTCCCTAATACCTTTCCTCATGAGTTTTTTAGAATTATATTTGCACCTGATGAATCACAGTTTTCTGAGCCTTGGTAATAATGGAGATCTTTTATACAGGAGTCAGCACATCTGGACTCAATATTATTATTTTTCCCTAAAGTCGAGCAAACTGAGTTGATAAAAGCATATATTATTTCAGTTCTTACATGATCTGAAGCTTACAAAGATAATAGTATCAAGACTTCATGTTTAGAACATTGAGTAAAATGTAACATTTCTTCAGCTTGAAATTTTCCAGATATTTCAGTTTGTAATTTATGATATAAAATGTCTTGCATAATCCACATATGTTTGTAAGAGTGTGTAATAATGAAATCAGTACATGTAAAGACAACCAGCAAATGCAAAAATTAATTTTAACAATAGCTTTTAATATATGCCAAATTCTGTGAACACTCTTCTTTTTAAGAGTGTGAGCAAAAGATCCAGCTTTCAAACATATCTTAGATACTGCTTTGGCTCCTGCTGAAGTTGAATCAAAATTCCCTGTTCTAGAAATAGCAGTACCTCTTCATGTGCTTGAAAGTGGGCCAATTTTTTTTTAGGCATTTTAGTAAATGATCCTAGTTCTACTTAGCTCTAAAGAAAAAAATGTTGCTCTAAGAAGTGACTGGTGAAAAAAACCCTCATGTTTTTCCCACATCAGAACAGTCACACTGCGGCTCCACAAATCTGTGTTCTTAGGAAATGAGGGGCCAAAATATTAACAGAAATTATTTTCCAGTTGTGTCCAATTTGCCTTATTTCCTCCTCTGGCCTTTCCTGTACTCGGCATGAAAGACCCTTCTATGAATGTATTATGAATTTATTTGAAGCTGACAGCAACATTTTTTGCTAGTTCATGAAAATACAAACTTTGACCTTGATAAAGAAAATAAAAAGCACCCTATAGGAGCAAAAAGAAAAATTTCCCTTGAATAAGATGTACATAATCTTTATTTTAATATTATTTATTATTGTTGTTAATGTCTGACTTTTTTCACTTAGCATCAATAATTGTTTCTTAGTAAAAAAGTGAAAACAAAGCACAAGAACTATTAAACTTGGTACAGGATTTACAAAATTATCAGTATTACAGTAGCATTTTCTTAGTGAAGCCTTTTGGATACTCACATAATACACATTAGCTGGAATATAAGTCTTTGCACTTATTTCATAATTACTGTGTTATGAATTGGTGGAACAGTGCAGACAAAACAAAAATCTAGAAGAGTAAACTAACATTATTCTATTACTTTCAAATCACGGTATAAAGAGAGGGTGGCTCATACAATCATTACTGGCCTTGAAATTGCCAGAATCATTCTTATTGTAAAGAATATAAGCTTTTAGAAGACTTCTAAACAGATTAGGAAAAAAAAAAAAAGAAAAGAAAAAGAAATAAAGCTATGCCATGACTACAGTTTTGCAATGTAATATAGACCTGTGTGTCTCCTGGAGGCCGTAGGGGCACATTTGTTAAAAAGTATTTCTTCAGACATCTTACTTAACAGAAAATAATAAGGCACCAATGTGATCTTTAGTGCTTTTCAAGCAGAGACTCTTCTGACCCAAACAGAGAAAATTGTCCTTAGATAAACCATTCAGAATGAAAGCTGTGTGTACATATTGCTGTGTGCTGGTGGATATTAAGGCAATGGGGACAACAAAAGAATTCTGGTGTTACGACACGTATTTATCTTCTGTTAGAATCATTAATTAGCATCAAATGAGATATTAATTACAAATTTTCTATTGCATATATAAACTATCACAACCAGTCTAAGTCTATAATAGGATGGCAGACGACATTGATTTACACTTTCTGCTTCCCAGGAGGTACCACTAAACTATCACGTAAAACCTCACACCTAAAACCACTTTCATTGCAAGAGCCAGCCAGTCAACAATGTATACACAGTCTTCTCAAATGTTATTTCATAACTATTCCTATTATCCATGCAGTGATTAAAAACTGCATAAAAACATTGCTAATCAGGACCAAATCATAGGTTTTTGGTTTCTTTGCATGGCCAGGATTAGAAAATTATTTTTATCAGTGCTCATGTCTCTTCCCAAGGGAGAAGCAGCAAAACAGAAAGGCAGAGAAAAATCTTCACTGAATAAATATCATACATGACCTGGGAAAGAAATAAAAATTGAGCTCTTGCCCATTTTACTTTGTAACAAGCTGACAGCATAATGAAGTCAACAGTTTCCTCTTCTAGATTTTTTTCATTCTTCCCACACCATCCCTCGTAAGAAGATTGTTGTTAAATTTCAACCATCTTGAATAGGATCTTTATTGCTTTAGCTGATATAGAGTCTTAATGTGGTAGACCCCAAAGTGGGTGTGTGCCAGAGGGTGTACAGCCTACCTGAGCCAACAAGGAAGGAGCACCAGTTCAGATCGACCACTGCTGTAAACAGTGACTAACAAAGTGGAGCTCTGGTGCCTTAAGGACTAATTAGAAACTTAGAAGAAAAACAGGCAGTGCCACTGGCAGTAAGAACAGGAGATCTAAGTGAGATTCCCATATTTGCTAGTTAAAGATCTGGATCATTGCCCAAAACTTTGTGCGTGCTTGCTTGTGGGAGTGAAAGAGAGCGGTAGGTAATTGTTACATTTTTCTCTTCTAGAGCTTTTTAGTTGCTTGTTTTAGTTGTACTAGAGAAGTTTCATCTTAGGCTCAGAAAAGAACAAAAGCTAGCTGTGAGTTTTCTTTGTCAGTGTCAGATGAAAGGGATCATTCGTCAGGGTAACCAAGACTGAATATTTTACCTGTTAAGTAAAAGTTTTCACTACTTTTTTAATGGTTCTGCCATCCGTGTACATGTAAGTGAATGTGTCTGTCTTTGGGATACTTCTTGTACTTTCTATTTATTTATTTATTTATTTATTTTCATATTTCCTTGCTGTCTAATTGCATATCCAGCTCTTGCAGAAGACAACTTCAGTCTGCTGGAAGGAATTGTAAGGTTGTTAAGGATTACCCTTTCTGTCTCCCCTCTGATAGTAAGTAACTTTGGAGAACTTCATCCAGTAGGCATGTGCAGCATACTTTTAAAATCAAGCTTTTTCTTAAGAAGTTTCTGATTTTCAGTTAATAGGTGATCTTTAAAGCTGTTCTCTTTTGCTTTTATTTTTAAATTGTTTTTCTCTGTTTAAATTTTCATATTATATACATACTAAAAAATGCCATTATGCCTGCTTTTAAATTACATATTTCAAAGACATATGTTATTGAGCAGAATTTACAGTGAATCTGCAAAACCTGCTTTATGCATTATAAGCATTAATGTAATTTTAATTATAGAACCAGCAATGTTCGGCCATAGATCTCACATGATTTAGAAGAAGAAAATAAATGGCTGGTTTATCTTCCTTTCCTTCTTTTCCTGGGCCCAAATCTCCAAAGGTTACAATCCTTCAAGGAGCTCTGTCCTGAGAAACATTCCAGAATTTGACCTCCAAGATTAATTTAATTTTAAGAACCTCCAGGTGTGGTCTGTTACTTTGGTTACACTGTTAATATATTATGCAAACTGAATGCTTTGCATTGGAGAGTATTTGTGAAATACAGACTATGTCTCAGCTGTTTGCTGGCAGTTGCTAGAGGTTTATATCTACCTGTGGGACAGACACTGCTGAAATTGAAATTGAGAAGCGCCAGTTTGGGGTTTGGGTTTGGGTTTTGTTTTGGTTGGTTGTTTTTATTTGGCTACCCTCCAGTCCTGTCTGGGTGGATCAGGACGTCTGGTGAGTTCCAGCTTTTTCAAGAATTGCACCAGATTGTGTGATTGTGTGTCATCATCATTCAGGACCCAAGACATCACAGAGTGGAAAAATTAGTCCAAATTTATGTTATTTGTTATATGATATATATATAACAATATTATGTTATCTGATGCTGTGGTTCAGCCAAGGACCTAAAATCCAGAAAATCCTTAGTATGTTGTTATCTGCCATCTTTGTACAGGTTTACACTATCTTTCTACATGCATGTTGACAAACTGAATTCAGCAGTGACCTTTGTGGAAAAGTCTTCACCAAATCTACACCTCTTTTTTTTCAGCTAGTGCAAAGAAACAGCTATCAATATAAGTGTTCAGTAGAGGTATTAACATTGCTGAGTCCCACTGGTCTTTGAAAGGGTTGCAGTTGCCTGGATGCTGTTTTCCAGGTAGTTCAGGGACATCACAAATGGGCCCTAGACACTAGACAATCACGAGGTGGCTGCTTAGAATCACTGAATGGTTTGGGCCAGAAAGTACCTTAAAGGTCATCTAGATCCAACTGTCCCCTTCATGGGCAGAGACACCTTTCAATAGGCAAGGTTGCTCAAAGCCCCATCCAACGTGTCCTTGAACACTTCCAAGGTCAGGGCATCCACAACTTCTCTGGGCAGCCTGTTCCAGTACATCACCATCCTCTGTGTAAAGAATTTCTTCCTAAAAATCTAATCTAAATCTCTCCTCTGTAAGTTTATAACCATTGCCCCTTTGTCATATCACTATTTGCCTGTAGAAGTCACACTCCCTTTTTTTGACATGTTCCATTTAGGTAGCAAAAGGCTGTGATGAAGTCTCCCCAGAGACTTCTCCAGGCTGAACAACTCCAGGTCTCTCAGCCTTTGCAGGAGAGATTCTGCAGTCCTCTGACCCTCATGACCTGCTACAACAGGTCTGTGTTTATCGTGTCCTGAGGACCCCAGACCTGGACTCAGTACCCCAGGCAGGTTGCAGAAGAGCAGAGTAGAGAGGCCAAAACCCCCTCCCTCAGCCTACTGGCCACAGTTCTTTGGATGCAGCCCAGGATACAGTTGACTTTTTATGCTGTGAGCACACACTGCTGGGTCATGCTCAGCTTTCTGTTCCAGGAGAATCCCCAGGCCCTTCTCAACAGGGCTCCCAATGAGCTCTTCTCCCAGTCTGCACTCATATCCGGGACTGCCCTGGCTCAGGGGCAGCACTTCACACTGGGACTTGTTGAACCATGTGAGGTTCCCATGGGCCCTCTGCTTAAGTTTGTCCAGGTCCCTCTGGATGGCATCCCTTCCTTCTGTTGTGTTACCTGTACTGCTCGTCTTTGTGTCATCTGCAAACCTGATGAGGGTGCACTCAGTGTCACTGCTGATATCACTGGAAGATCAGAAGACCATGAGTCCCCAGACAGAGCCCTGAGGAACATCATTCCTCACCATCCTCCACCTGGAGGGTTCACAAGAGCCATTGACAGCAACTCTCTGGCTGTGTCCAGCCAGCAAATTCCTTATTCACTAAATAGTACATCCATCACATACAGCCATGCCTCTCCAATTTGGAGATAAGCTGTCACATGGGATAATGTAACAGAAACCTAGGTACATGACATCCATAAGTCTTTTGTTGTTGACCTTTGCAGACACTCCATCATACAGGGCCACCAGGCTGGTCAGGCACAATTTGTCCTTAGTAAAGCTGTGCTGGCTGCCTTGGATCACCTCCTTGTCTTGCATGTGCCTTAACACTGCTTCCATAAGGATCTGCCCCATGATCTTCCCAGGAACAGAGGTGAGGCTCACCAGTCTTTAGTTGCCTTTGTGCTCCTTCTTTTTCTCCTTTTTAAAAATGAGAGCAATGTTTTCCTTTTTTCAGTCAACCAGACTTTTACCTGACCAGCAGGACTTTTCAAATATAATGGAGAACGGCTTGGCCACAACCCCAGCCAGCTTCCTCAGGCCACTTTTAGTGTCCTGCTGCTGTTGCAGTGGGAACTTTCTTCCAAATACTTTACTAGAGCTTTCTTGTTTCAATTTAAGCACACTACTTATTCTTCTTCCCTCTAGGGACATGAACTGTTCACCATTTTCTTTACTTATTACTATGTTTTACATAGTCAAGTGCAACTGTTCTCTCTTGTCAGTCTCCCTTTTTGTGACACAACCAGTTTTTTCAGTCTTTCCTCCTGGGTCATCCTTGCCAAAAATTTTAGCCTTCTGACTGCTCTCTTTTGAAGCCTTTTAAAACTGATTGCATCTTACTCTGTGTTGTTATAAGTGTGTACATCAGCTCATTGACTTCTATTAAAAGAAATAGGATCAGTTTCTCCTCACTGTGGTAGTTTGATTGGTAAATGCCTCAGTATACTCTCTCAGTGTCTCTTCTGTGATGTGGCTTTTTTTTTTTTTGACAGTTAATTTCACCTTTTTTATTTCTGCTGTTGGTTTTTTTCTTCCTAAGTTTAGAGATTTACATTAATTTTTATTGAATCTAGCTGTGCTGATTTCAGACTCTTTCTAAAATACTCAGAATTCCTCCTGGGTTGATGCAATCCCCAGATTTTAGTCCTATGTTACCTATATCATCATCCATATTGTAAAATAAAGTATGGACTGGAATTAGATTGAGGAAAAATTAAATTTCTTCTCATAGTAAAATTTCCTTGCAATCATCTTTTGAACCAATGATGACTATGCCTTGAATATGTTTTATTAACCAGCTGTGAGCTCTTTTGGAACCAGCTGTGATGATTCCATCCAGCCACTCTCTCTGCTTCTAGGCATGTCATGAGGGACAGTATCAAGAGCCTCACTGAACCAGTTAAACTATCACAGAAGAGCATTAGATTGGTTTTATGTGACTGCCCTTAGATAAATCCATATTGTCTGTTCATCATCTCTTAAAAATTGCCAATAATATGCCAATAATTGTGAAACTTTTTGGACCAGAATTTACTACAGTCCATATTTTCTAGTTGCCCACCATACACTTCATCATCAGACTATTAATAAACAGGCATGTCTAAGGTGATGTACATTTTAAAGTTAAGTCTAATTTCATGGTCCCCTTGTGTCAACTGAATGGAAACCACAGAACTTTTTATCAGATTTTTCAGTGACTGCTTTGCATTTATCCTTAACCACTTGCCTTCTTTCCTTCTTTTTTAACACACAGATAGACCATTGTTGCTGTCAAGTATGACTGTCAATCTCTCCTCAGAATCAGACAGGCCTGCTGTACAGACGAGGAGGGTGAAAGTATAGCCAGGCATAGATGGACTGCAGCCTCCATGAAAGCTAAGACATGACATTTCCTAAGTGACTGTGAACTACCATTTTCCTGAGGGTACACCAATAGTGCCCAAGGCAGCTCTTTGGTCAGGAAACAGGCATGTCACAGATAACAGCCATTCTGGCATTATCAAAGAGCCATCTAGTAGGACCTCTGTTTCCACCTTAGTTCTCAAGTTTTCAAAAGTTTCCATTCAGATCCCTGACTGTTACACCCACCTTTCCTCCATGTTGGTGTGATTAATTTGGGCTTTTGGTTCTTTTAGCAATTGGGACATTCCCTTATCTAAACCTAGCAAATCCAGGCAATAATTTCTGAGTTGGTTCAAACAAATTTTGCTGTCTTCTCTTATTCTTACTGTACTTTCTTCCTTTAGTCATTGCAAAACTGTAAAGTCAGTCAAATAAACTATTCTTATCTGAAAGTCACCATTACAGATTACAGGATTTGTCACCCATTTGACTGATTTAGTTTGCAAGTTCTTTCTATTGGTGAGACACTGGAACAAATTGATGGCAGTGCTCTTGAGAACTGTATTTGCACTCAGTTAGCTACATTTGCCCAGGCTTTTACCAGACAGCAAATTTGGCCCTTCATATATATGTCTGCTTCCTCTTGTACTGAAAATTCTTATAATTTCCACTTTGAAGCACATGATAACCCCATATTGAATGTAATTTAAAGATGTCTTATATCATTGTTTACAGCAACAACTTCTGCTATAGACTGCAACAGTCTACCTCTGCTGCCACCTCTATTTCCATCAGTAATAGATACTTTGGCATAGGGTGGAAACTGACTCAGTTTGTAGTAAAATAATAATTTTGAATAATTTAAGTTTTGTACATGCATTCGTTATCAGAGATTATTTGTAATGGGAAATTGAGTAACAATAACCCTGCTACACAATAAGCTTTTCTTTTCAAAATAGGTAGAAGATAATTTAGGGAATGCACAGACTTTTGTCATTTTCCCTGCATGGCTTCTTGCTTATGTAATCATTGAATAACCTTTAAAAGGTCTTGGTTTTGAGTTTTGTAATACCACTGATGAGTAGGAAACCATCTTCTAAATGGATCTCTTTACTTTCTCTATAATTCTAGCTTTGTTCTGTCTGCAATTGCTGTTGACGTCAGATTGGAGCTGCATTACACTCACACGTGTCATGGCCTTTTGACCTAAAAAGAATTACTTTAATTTATGCAACTTTTATTTTCTAAATTAGGCCTAATACCTCTAATTTGTAATTTGAATACCTTCTGTCAGGTGCCTGTTGCTTCACATGAACAGAAATGTATTAAGTGAAATTCAAGATTTCATCATGCTCAAAAAAGCTGTAATAAGTGTCACGGAATAGGTACAGTAGTCATAGGAATCAAGAGGTCACAAAGAAGAAAAAGTACAGGCAAAACTGTCCTGTGGCATCTGGTAACTCCAAGATGCCTATTAATGCTTGCTGAAGTTGAAAGAGTCTCATGAGGAAGGGAGTGTCTTCTTACCTCTGTGTTTTCCTTTTTCCTATTTGACTGCCTTGGTGGGCTGCAACCTATTATTTTTACTTGGAATCTGCTTAACTGCATCTTGTTTTAAAAGTCTTGTCCTGAACCCTTATGGTGAAATATAGTTTAGGTGTTTTGTTACCATTTCGTGGCTGGTTATTCTTAAACTGATTATTCTAAATCATATTAAATATTAATTGATTAGTTTCCATGAAAAATCAGCACGCTACTCTGCTATATTTTCAGACTGTGTGCATTATCACCCTGGGATTTTTGAAGAATTCAGTTCTGGAGTCTCTCTACTTCCATAGAAGTCAGTTACTTAGCATTTAAGAAGTTTTTTCCTCAAATGTTTATCTGATACAGTAGGCAGAATTTTAAATTTCTTCTTTGGCTTTTTACAGCAAACTGCATTAGTAGTGTAAGTCTGGGCTTACACTGTTTAGTGAGTGGTTTTGTTTTTATCCCTTGATCAATTAAAATATTTGTTTATGTGATGTCCATTTTTTCTTTCTCTGCTTTATTAATGTATTTTTGCTTTGCAGAAGTGAATCTGCAAGTATTGCTATGAAAGTTGCACTTTACTTAAGGCCAAGGTTATTCTTTCTCTCATAGCCTTTCCCAGTTGTGAGGGCTGCAAAATAATGATAAAAATCTGTTGGAAGAGTGACAGAATCTTAGTTATATAGGACTGCAAATGTTTTATGAGATTTGTATCAACTACAAACCAAGAGGAGTCTAGACCATTATAAAAATATATTTCTAAACACTGAGACTGGAGACTAAATCGGCTAAGTGCTGGCATTTGGAATTTGTAAAGGGTTCATTGTAATTATAAGGATTTTTCTCTGCTTAATTAAAGGCACTCGTCTGCAGAAATAAGAAAGCAATTTACTCTCCAACCAGGCTTTGCACAGTTCTGTCAACGAAGCTTAAGTACCCCTGGCTTTTCTACATTTCAACTGGTAAGTTATGAGTTTATTCTCTTTACACAGATTTAGCATGTACATTGCTTAATTGTTTTAGGGTAAGTTAAATGATCTTCTATGTTGTCTTGTGTTCCACTGGCTTCTACCTGAAACTGTTGAAAAATACTCTCTGAGTATATATACTCTCTGAGTGCTGAGGAAATGATGCCTTTGAGAAACATGAGAATGCTCCTCGGAGCCTGGAATAGACAGTCCCTCTACATATTACTATGAATCAAAGTTAATTAGTGTGTTGGAGTATATTACATTCTTTCCCTGATGGAAACATTCAACAACTTCTTGAAGTAAATGCTTTGAGTGGTAGTCCTTCTTCTTCCCCCAGTTTTATATACTAAGCGTGATTCCATGTGGTCTGAACTAACCTGTGGTCAGCTGGGGTCACCTGTTCTGGCTGTGTCCTCTCCCAGCTTCTTGTGCATCCTGTCTCCTTGCTGGTGGGGTGGTATGAGGAGCAGAAAAGGCTTTGGTTCCTGGTAAGCACTACTCAGCAATAATGAAAACAAATTTTATTATCAACACTGTTTCCAGTACAAATCCAAAACATAACCCCATAATATTTACTATGAAGAAAAATCAACTGTATCCATGCCAAAACCAGCACAGATCAATGAATAAATAGAAAAAAACCCAGAAAGGTGTAGGCTTAAAAAGCTCAACTTAATGCAGTTTCCAGAGCCAGCAGCAGGGGCAGCATGCCGACTGTTTTTCAGTGCTGTAGAATGTGCACGTTAAGTGAGAAATGCTGAAGCATGTCCCAATTGACATAGACATAATTGAGTCAACTGTTATGTGTCTCCAAATCATCTTCAGCCTTCCACGTGTAATCACCCTCTAAAGAAGTCAGATCATATGACAGTGCCCTTATGACAAAGGGAAAAAATGCCAGATCTTTTTATTGCCTTTCAGGAAGATGAGTATTCTGTAAACATACTATGCCATAAAAGAAACTGATTATTATTTTGGTCCCTATCCTTTTAATTTCTGATTCTTTTTGTGAGGCTTGATAAATAGAAGCAGGAAGAGTCTTTGTGCACCAGTGATTGTGAAAATCTTGATGCAAGTGGTTGCTTCCTGTGTCAGGGCCTCCCGCCACTACTCACTTCCTTAATCCGAGGCGCTGTGATCTTTAACTTGTTCCTTGTGGTTACTCAGCCTGACGAGGCCAGGTCCCTTCTTCTGCACACAGACAACCGCTTGTGCTACCAGAAAACTTGGTAGCATTTCATTTACCAAGTATTACGCCGTAGCTGCCATTTTGTGTGTGCTGTCGCAATCCACATGCCTCTAATTCATCATCCTTAAAAAGGTATGTTTGCAGTAACGGTTTCTGGCATTTTCTGTCGAAAATTGTTTTGCACATTTTTATGATATGTGAAAAGGAGTTCTAGCTTCTTATTTAAGCCATTTTCTGTGTTACCTCTGAAGAGGTGCACCAGTTGTTAGGGAGATCATTTCCCTCCACCTGCATTTGCTTTTTACACTACCTTTTTTTACATTTGTGTTTAATTTACAATAGTCAAAAACACATATTTCTAATAATTAAAGGTTATTGTTAACACTTGAACTAGAAAAGAGGATACAATGAAATGCAAGGGATTTGACCTGACAGAATGGAAAAGTGTGACTTCTGAAAGGAAGTGCAATGGTTAATCAAAAATTAGATTGTATTAAGCAAAACTATTTTGCATGCAAAACATTGTATCTTCAGCAACTGAAAAGATGTAGTACACCTTTGTATACTTTAAGCTGTGTTTTACTTCAATCTTCTGTAATTTTTATTAGATAGAAATATATGTGTTATATATTTATATTTATTACATCTTATTTATTTATTAAATATTTTTATATATTTCGATCTAAAAATCTCTATACAGACCTATTTGCATATCTATATATTAACATGCTATGCTTTACCCACTGACAGTACAGTAAATGACTTTCAATCATATTATGCTGATAATTAATTAAAAAACAATAGCAAATAAGGTTTACTATTTACTCATAACTATTGATCCAGCACATTCGGCACTACACTGGGTGCAAACCAGAGATAGTGCTTAAACTAAAAACAAGCAGAGTATTTTTCTTTGGCTGACTGCCTCATAATTTGATGGACTTGCTGGTAATGTTAAGTTTTCCTTTTGGCTAAAAAGAGCAAAGACTGTGAAAGATTTTTCCCAGAGACATTTTTGATAATTCAGTCGATGCCTTAAATGTACAGGCAGAGGACTGAGCTCAGAGACTGTGTTTATGCAGAAACCAATGTCACTTCCCTTTAAAAGGGGAACCTGAGGTGGGGGGTGGTACTTGGTTGGGTTCAAAGGTCTCTACTAAAATATTTGCAAGAGTATTTACCACATCTGGGGTTTTTTTCAGAAGTTTAAATTGGTTTGCTTCTCCTAGATGTTTCCAGCACATTTCCCCCAAATATGCTTAACTTTCTGCAAGATATTTCTGGATTTTTTTAATCTGAAAAACTTCCTCAACTATATGTCCAGAATGCTAAAATCGTTCCAAAGGTTGCATTTATTATTAATTGTTTTTCACACATTTTCTTTTCTACTGCAGCTGATGTTGCATATTAAGTTCAGAGCCATTTTAGTTCAAAGTTACTGGAGCTTTGCCATTGTTGAGTCTCTATGCATGTTTCATAAATTGAGAAATTTCTCATTGTCCCATTGAGCTAAAATTCCTGATGTTGTAGATATAATAATGCTGTCACTGGTGTCACTTCATGCTCTGGTGAAATTCCTGTCAACTTCCATGAAAGTCTTGCATGAGCAGGCCTCAATATTAATGAGGGGAGACTTGCTGATTTGGCCACAGAGATTTTTACACTGGAGTATAAGGAGGATAGCTTAAGAACACATTGAATAGGCAATATAATGGAATATAAAGGCATGTTTACTAGGGACATCAGAAGCCTTCTTTTCCCCACAACACATCAACAGCACCACAGATGTATTTTTTGCTGGCAGCTTCAGAAGACAGCCTTGTGAAAGATATCTGGGCTAATCAGTGCAATGCAATCCTCACCCTTTACAGAAAGGAGGATTTATTAGCTGGTTTTTTGCTAGAATTCTTCCTGACAGTAAATAAGTTATTCCAGTGCTATTATTCTAATCCTGCAATTAATTTTCTTCACTTTTACAGTGATGAGGTGTCATCAGCCTTTCTGGAACACACAGAAAATAAACTATAGATTTTTCTAAAGCTGTAGTTTTTAGATCTACTTTTTACTTGTCAAGAAAATCAATGATATGAGATTGTAGTCTCGGTACTCAACTGGACAAATATTGTATTTCCTAAAGATATACAGGGTATTTTTATTTGCTACATAGCAAGTAAAATAATTTTCAGTTTTGTCTATACATACACTTCTGATACATGAAGTCACATTTATTTGTATGTAGAACATTTCTAGGGACCAAATCAAACAAGAGTTTCTGCCTCTGTTTTTGACACTAAACAGATAAAAAGCAGACAGTTTAATGGCATGCATGAGTATGTTTAGTTTTTTAACTTTGTTTTGAGTGGACTTCTGTTTTATAGTTTTTTAACTTTGCTTTGAGTGGACCTTCTGTTTAAGAATTGCTAATTAAATGTAAAGAGATACAACTGCTGTCTATCAAGGTGCAATGCAGTGCTCTGTAGAAATGGGGAATATCTAATCACTTTAGTAGTTCCATGTAATCTTTTGCAAAATCTTTTACAAACCCTTGAAAAAATACAATAGATTAAGAACTCCAATAATACAAAACGCAGTAACATTCAGAGATGAAAAATAGTAATTTTTTCTGATTTTGAGTATATATTGTCCTCAATTTTGTTTGCAGTTGAAAGCACAGAGCATTTCTATTAGAGTTTTTCAGGCACAGCACCTCAAATGAGCGCATCTTCAAGATGGCAGCAGCTACAGTGCTTACAGCTGGTCCTCAACTCTGTAACTTGGAGTAACTTCCAAGACTTGGCCTTGTTATTCCTAGTGTGTTTTGTCTGCTATCTCCTGTCCATTGTCCTTGCCTGTCACTGCTGTTTTGGTCATCTCCCTTATATCCTTCTTGTTTCTATGTTAGAAGTTTGGATATTTGTTTCTGTGGTGTAATAAAGAATGGGACAATTACAACAGTTAAATAAATAAGCCTAAATTACACTATCAAGATGATCCTTCTGTTGCTAAAATAAATGTTTCTTTATTTCTCATTAGCCTTCCTTTTATGATGCAGTAGACCCAGTAGATTTTGAAGGCTTCCTGATGACGCAGCTGAACAACTTGGACTTAGATCTAGCACAAGAACTTGGGGACTTTCCTGAAGATGATCTGGATGTTGTCTTTACACCCAAAGAGTGCAGGACTTTGCAACCCTCTGTGCCAGAAGATGGGTAAGGAAAGTTTCTCTCCCTCCAAAATGCTGCAAAAATAATTAAAGTTAGTTTTGAATAGTTAAAACCAGTTTTGAAGATGTTGATCTGACATCACTCTGCCACCTATCCAGCCATTACACTTCAAATGTTTGAACTTTGTCACTGGCTCTGTTAGGCTTGTTTACACACTTAAAATTATGCCAGTGTTTTCACAACTTCCTTGGGAGCAATACAAGTGAGATAGGAGTGACAAGAAGAAGAGTAAAGAAGGACAGGAGGATGGTATGAAAAATAATTTTTTCAGCTGTGATGCCAGAGATAAAAGTTTATTCTGATCTTGTAACAAGCACAGTATTGAGTTTTTGGTTTTTTTACCAGCTGTGTGTTACATGGCATTGATCAGATCACTAAGAATCTCTTTCTCTGTACCTGTCTTGCTTAAAGGGGAAGAAATGGTTCATACTTCACAAGGTTTGGGAAGGGGAGTGAGTATTAATTTCTAGTGTAGAAGCCACATGTGGTTTTAGGCTGACATTGATGAAATAATTACCCTGTTTTAAACAGCTTATATAGGTAAGGTAGCTTGTGGTGACACTGGTGCTCAATGGTCCTGCAAATATTTAAGCTGGTTTGAAAAACAGGCATGCTATGAGCAAAACAATTTTTTCAGAATGAGAAAATTCATCAGGGAGTTTTCTGATGTGTTATTAGAAAGTAGATGCATTGTATGCAAAATACTCTTCAGGGACTGTTTCACTGCAAATGGTATTTTAAGTAGAACTCCAAAGGCCTGTTGAGTTTTGCAAGCAGTAACGGTGAGATAAATGTGAAGTCAGCACCATTTAGCCCGAAAGTGCTACCTCAGCAGAGGTGGCTAACTATACAGTGTGTTCGGGATGGGGGCTGGCTCCTTACAGTATATCCAGGAAATTAACAGAGCAGGCTATATTCAGTGCCGTGCTGAACCACCACACTGAGGGACAAATAGGCTTAGTTTATGTTGTCCTGGCTCACAGGGTAGACCTGCATCCCCCTCTGCTCCTGCAAAAGTTGCTACACGCTGCTCTAATTTTTACCAGCCAGCTGTTCAAACTAGAGCCCTATATAACAGCAGTATTTGTTCAGTGTTTTCTGCCCGACACACCAAATCCAATTAGGCTCACACAGTTTGTGTGATTTTTGCCAGCTGTAGACTAGTTGAGAATCCTCTTTCTAAGCAAGGTTTCAGACTGCAAGTTTCTTGTTGGCCCAGTGCTTCTGTCAAGAAGTTCAGGAGAACAAAGACAGATGTAGAGATGAGATGCCATGCTAGGTTACCTGAGAACTCTTTGAATCACACAGCTTCTAGTATTTGCACAACATGTGATTTTCACTTGAAGTTACTCATAGAAAAGTCCCAATCTTTACAAGGTATTCCTGGTTTTTCTGTGGATTTGAGTGAGAATGGATGTAGGAGACAATGAATGGGATTTTTTGCTTGAAGTAACTTTTTATTTAAACAATGGACAAAAATATTGAAATAATTATTCAACTTTTGAAATTGTATCTAAAATAAGGCCATTTCTTACCTGTTTCCAAGGTTACTTCCCGCCATGCCTGCTGTTTAAAACAGCAGTTACCTATTTGTTTTTCCAGTAGAAGACCATGCAGGCTCATGCTGTGCAATCAGTTTTAAGCCTGATTTGCACCACAAAGTTATTAAGTGTTCTATAAGGAGTCTGTGACAAAACTCAAATAGTCAATACTAACAAATGTGCCTTCAGCAGATTTTCTTACACAGCAGCTTGCCACTTAGTCATTCACATGGATATAACTGATATTACTGTTTTTATAGAAAGTCCTGATCAAGGGTGCGAGGATGTGTTAGGGAGGATGAGAGCACAGGAGGGACATGCACCGAGGATGGGCCTGCAGGCAGTGCAGTCTTTGATGTCTCTGTGTGGAGAGCAGGAAACAGGTACCACCGACCAAACTAGGCTGATGTGCTGCCTGCCAGCAAACACACCTCTGTGCACCTGACACAGAGGCAGGAACAACCAGAGGCAATGGCCTCGACAGCCTGGCATCAGCCAAGGCTCTGTCCCACCGCGCGCACACAGACCAGAACGAGCTGTTAGCCAGCCTCGGTAACCAGCTGCAAATCTCTTAGGAGTTCTATGTGGAAAGTGCTAAAAATTATCATACCTTTCACCTGTCCCTGTACTCTTTTGTTCACTGGGATTGGAGAATGCTACAAATTATTTTGGAACAGGCCACTAAAAATCTTAAGATTGGGCATAGGGGAATTATGCCACAGTGTCACAATGTGAAGTTCAAAGAAAATAGGACATTGTCTTTGGCTGAAAGACCTGTAGTTCCAAATAGTATCCAGGCTATGAAGGAGCACTGACAACCCGCTTCATTACAGGAGACTTATTTGAAAAAGAGAAAGTGAAATTATAACATATTCTTAGAACTTGAAGTTTTATTATGCTATCTGATTCAAAGTTTAGGGTCCCTTTTTCAGATTAAGGTTTTTGAGAAGGGAAAATTGCATATGCATAAAAACTAGATATTTGCAAGATCCAGGAGCTTAGGCCACTGAAAAAATATTTCTATATCTTGAGACTTGTTATCAAGTTTTGAAAATCACAAGGTTGGTTACGTTGCAAAATTTATTTAATTTTACTATATTTTTTAGCAATGTCACTCTTATATTTATAAATAGATAGTGTGACAAGTGGTTACCTCTGTTAAATGTATGTTTGTAACTTTATCAGCACAGTACCAAAAACCTGCATAAGGGAATTCATGCAGTACAGAGGATTTTTTTTAAACCTCAAACAATAGTTTAACAGTAAAATAGATACACTGGAGAGGACTAACAGAGAGTTAGTTTATCTGACTAGCATGTTTAGATAAATTTGTTTGTCCTGGAAGTATGATTTAGGAGCTGAAATATGTTGCTTTTTCCACAGGGTTGAGCTGGACTCGCATGTCAAAGACTGTGTTCAGACTTACATCCGTGAATGGCTGATTGTGAATCGAAAGTAAGCAACATGAAATTAAATAAAATAAAAAATGCATTGCATCTTACTTATCAGAGAGGGCATATTGTAAGTAATCCTAAATTATAATGACTTTAGTCAGCGATTGAAAATAAGAACTGACTTTTCAGGAGTATAAATAGCCATATTGTTTTGTTTGAAATGATGTGCATTGCCAAATACTGTAGCATCTACTTATTAATTGTCAGGCACTCTGGGAATGGATGAGAAGCTGATGAGAAGAAATTCACATCAACCCTCTGTAGTGATGTTTTATCTTAATCAGGAAAACTAGTAGTGTTTGATCCCACTAAAAGGAAAGATAACAGGGATAAAGATTATATTTGCATGCTTTTCTCCTATTCATGCCCTGAAAATTCAACATGATTTGATTTCCACATGTGTTTGAAAACTCAAGGATTATGGGCTTTCCCAGCAGTGATTGAGTGTGTTCATGTGTTTATCCCAAATTTACTATTTTATATCAGTAAATTATTTCTGCACTTGAGCTCAGTGTAATTCAACACACAGAGCTGGGCCTGTAGTCATTATAAGTGCTTAATTTCCTTTATTTTATTTTATTTTATTTTATTTTATTTTATTTTATTTTATTTTATTTTATTTATTTTGTTTTGTTTTGATCCGTTTCATATGTAAAATGTGAAGGAGACTCTCAATGCTCCCTTTTGCAGGGATGTCTGTTCCCAGACTCTTAGGGAAGTCTGTGGGATGTCTTGCCTCCTTCCCCATCACCTCATCCTGTTCTTCAGAAGGAGGTTTTAGGAGCTCGGTTTTGTCTGTAGCACTTCCTCTTCATCCACTCCTGCACTCATGCCCAGCTCTTCAAAAGCAGAAGGAGCAGCAGGTGGTTGAGTGCTGACACATTTGCTGCCGTTTTGTGCCTCTTCCCTCGCCCTTGTTACTGTGTTTTTCTGATGTACATGCGCAGCCAGTGCCTTATGGGTTTACAGTGGTGATTGCAGAGGAATTTGCACTGTTTAACTGTGCAGCTTGTGCTCCTCAGTGGAGCAGCTGCTGGGGGTTATTAAGAGTCTTCCTCCAGGGTGCTGATGAAATTGATTGAATTCTCAGAACTGCTCTGCAGTGAGTCACTAGAAGTAGGCTAGTGGGTTTTGTTGGCTCTCCTCCCTCACCACTCAGCAGAGGCACTAGCTCTTTCACGCAGTGCTGTTCTGTATGCTGTAAAGAGTCAGTGTGCAGCTTTGTTTGCGCACAGGAGAAGGGAGTAAGCAGTAAAGTAGGTGAAGTGAAAAATAGAACATAGCTATTTTTGCATTTATGTGTGTTGGTAGAAGTGTGAATGGAGCCATAGAAACACACATATGTGGAAAGTTTTGCTGTGTGTTTTACTATTTCATTAACTCGGGTGAGGTAAATTTGCATTCAAAATATTTATTGAGCAGTTGACTCTGTGGTAAACATGATGGTGGACTCTGCCAGAGAGCGGAGCTTTGGCACCTGTGGCTAGCAATGCAAGCAAGTTATTAAAAATTGCAAAGAACAAAACACTACCAAATCTGCTGTAGTGTCACATAATCCAATGATATATTGATATTGAGAATCTCATGTTATGCTTTTGGACAGCTTTTTTTTTTTCCCCGAAACTATCATGAGCAGAAGAAAAGATGTCAAGAAAGAAATGAGAAAAGAGTAATTGTAGAAGGCTTTACATTTTGAGGAAGGCTCAAAAAACTGTAGCTGCCTACTTGACAGCTGTTATAGAACAGGTAGCTGAATATATTGTCTGTTGAGCTATGGATGAGTGAAGTGTGTGAGTGACTTTGATCCACTCATGAGTGTGAAGGTTCAGAACAGGAGATTGAGGAGTGTGCAGCGGGGGTATGAGCTAAGGTCATCCTCGGGCCCCAGGGTAGAGAGGTGTGTGGCAGAAAAGCTGGGCACAGCTGGAGTCCAGGTGGCCTTGCAGGAGGCTGAATGGGTAGCTTGTTCCTGTGCCTGTTTCTCCTTTCACTTGTCCTTTGGGTTTTTTCCTCATCTCATTTTCTTAATTCAGTGTGTGCCCATTAAATTGACACGTGTATTAAAACCATGGTTTGCCACTTGGTGAGTTTTAATTGCTATAATGCTTTTCAAAATGAATAAACAATATAAATAATGCTTTTCAAAAGTATTTTAGGGGAAAGGCATCTTTAGTGTAGTTTTCACACCACAGGGAAAATTTGAACTCAGGCACATAAATTTCTCCATTAATCATTTGTTTGCCACCAGAGGTAGTGAAAAAAAAAATCTATACAACCTCTTTTGGATTCTTAGATGTCTTAAAGTCATGCAGAATTTCTGCCTTCCATTCTGGATAATTACAGTGGTTCCAAAACAAGGTCACATCCAAGGAGAACTGGGATTGTCTTTTTATGACCAGTTTTCATTGCAGTGAACTGGCAAACAATTAAAATGCAAACAATTAAAATTAAAACACATCAGAGCACATAATTCAGTTACTCCCAAAATGTAATAAAAAGGTGTCTCCCTGATCAATAATTGCTTATTGTGTCTTCTTTATGAAAGTACTCAGATGTTCAGTCATTTCTTTGGGAGTATCACAGATAGGAAAATGAATGAAGCAGGATGTTGTAAATAAGAAGACTGATAGCAAAAAGACCATCACAGGATTTAGCAAATTGCATAATAAAGTGAAAGAAACAGAGCTCTGGATGCATCTAACACATTTTTTTTTCAGGGTACCTGCTGGGTTTTTTCCAGCTGCCCCAAAAAATTAACTTGAAATTTCAGAATAATTTTTCAAAGCTGCCAGCCTGGAGGGTTACACTGGGGCATAGAAACAGCCCTCTTCAAAACCAGGCATTTTTCTGAAAGTTATAGATTGTTGCATGTGTGTAACTTGGGATACTAGTTAGGTCCAGGATAAGAGCAGTAAGAGATTTGATGTATATAATTGAAGAGGCCAGCCGAGAGATTAGTGATCCTGATCCATGTTCTTAAGGTCACTGAAATAATCACCATGTCTGATGAGGAGATCAGGGCAGATTTTGTACCTAGGTCATGTTTTCCTGCTGTCTCAGACTTATGCTCTGTAAAAAAATTATCTGAATTATCTTTCTTTCCTTTTAAACTGTTCTTAATATACATTATAGAGTTGCAATGGTGCATTAAAATGTTAAAGTTGTGACATGTCACATTTTTACATAAAAGCTGTGCTACACTGCTTTTTGCAGAACAATCTTTTCAGTTTTTAAATAATTTTTAACTTGTCTTTTCTGTTTTATTTTCCCTTAACACCTCCTCATGTCGTCCTGGCCTTCCTGGCCTTCTCCATAAAAGAAACCAAGGGAATTCAGATACTTGTAGCCTGAAAAACAAGGGATCCCGGAAAGATTTTCACAAAACGCTTCAAAAACAAACATTTGAATCAGAAACATTGGATTCTGGAGATGCAACTTTTCAGGTACCTTTTCTTAACTTTGGGAAAATTGATCAAATACAGCAGTTTCCCTCAAATGAAGCATCTGGTGTGACCGTGTGACCTCCCCCTCAGTGTTTTGGTCACTGCAATATAAGAGAGATATAAAGCTATTGGAGAACATCCAAAGGACAGACACAAAGATGGTGAAGGGCCTTATGTTGAAGCCATATGAGAAGTGTCTGAGGTTGCTTGGTCTGTTCAGCCTGAAGAAGAGGACACTGAGTTCCTCATTGCAGTTCACATTTTCCTTGGGAGGGGAAGAGGAGGGGCAGGCACTGATCTCTTCTCTGTGGTGAGCAGTGACAGGACCCAAAGAAATGGCCTGAAGTTGTGCCAGGGGAGGTTTAGGCTGTATATTAGGATAAGGTTCTTCACCCAGAACGTGGCTGAGCACTGGTAGAGGCTCCCCAGGGAAGTGGTCACAGCACCAGCCTGACAGAGTTCAAGAAGCATTTGGACAATGCTCTCAGGTACATGGTGTGATTCCTGGGGTGTCCTGTGCAGGGCCAGGAGTTGGACTCTGTGATCCTAGTGGGTCCCTTCCAGCTCAGCATATTCTGTGGTTCTGTGATGTGTGATGGCATAAAGCAGAGCACCATGCTGGCCATTAGGCTTCATGGCAGAGGAGGCATTAAGATCCCCTCTGCCAACTCACCAAGAGCCATTCTGTGACACCCTGGCGCCGAAGCCACACCTTGCCCTTTCCCTGTTTTCCAACAGGTGGGACCCCAACATGTGCCTGCTGTCCCGGAGGAGGCCTCGAGGACGAGCCTGGCCTGCTCGGACCCGGAGCTGCGCAGCCTGCAGCCGGACCCGCGGCTGGAGCACCTGCTGCGGCACGTCAGCGCCGAGGAGTTCGAGAGGCTGAACGAGGAGGCACGCCGCACCAACAGGCACCCCGAGCTCCTCGCTCTCTACCCCTCCCTGGATGAGGTGAGCCAGCTCCCTGGATGAGGAGGCCGCCTGTCCTCCTCTTTCCCAGCTGGCTGTCCCAGCACGCCCGAGGTTAAAGCCGCACCACAGCAGATAAACACTGCACAGCTCTCAGTGTGGGCCAAGCCTCGTGCTGGTGATATGGCTATGTCAGAGTGTCATCTTTCATAGTAGCTTGTGCTTGGGGTCCACAACTGTAAATATTTGGTGTAAATGCCAGTTAGGGGTCAGGAATGTGAATATTCAGAAATAATAAATCTATTTTCTTTCGTCTCTGGAGACATTAACTGCCCACTGAGGGAGGAAAGATGCTAGTCTGTAGCAGTGTCACGTAAATGTTTTATGCAAGTGTGTAAATTTACAGTTGTTTTAATTGAGTATGACTGTTTAATGATAGGAAGATGCAGTGGAGATACGGCCAGTGCCAGATCGCCCAAAGGAACATCTGGGCAACAGGATTTTGGTGAAGCTACACACTCTGAAGTAAGTAATCCTTCACAAGCATTGCTCACCATTTCTGAGCTGCACACCTTGTTGCGCCACCGCAGCTGTCCCCTACAACAGCATTCGCTGCTCAAGTGTTCTTTCTTAGTGTAGCAGAGAATTTTTTCTATCCGTCTTTACAGAAGTCTTTAACATGCCAGGATGAAAAGGAGTTGGGAGTGAACCCAGATTGTATATTAAAAAAAAAAAAAAAAAAAAAAAAGTTGATTGGTGTCCTATGCACTGTTGGACTTTCATTGTGGTTTAACCCCAACCAGCATCCAAGCCCCACACAGCCATTCACTCACTCCTCCACCAACAGGATCAGGGAGAGAATCAGAAGACTAAATCTGGAGAAGTCATGGGTTGAGGCACAGGCATTTTAATAGGGAAAGCAAATGGCACACAGGCAAGCAAAGGAAAACAAGGAATTAACTCACAGGCTCCCAATGGCAGGCAGGCATTCATCCATCTCCAGGAGAGCAAGTCCACATGTAATGTGACTTGAGAAGACAAACATCATCAGTCCAGAATTCCCCCCCTTTCTCCTTTTACCCCCCATTTGAATTCTGAGCATGGTGCCACATGATCTGGAATATCCCTTTGGTTATTTGGGGTCACCTGCCCTATCTGTGTCTCCTCCCAGTCTCCTCACTAGCTGGAGGAGTACCAAAAGCAGAAAAGGCCTTAGTTTTGGGCAAGACCTGCTCAGCAACAGCAGAAACATCTTCATATTATCAACCCCTAGCCCCTAGGGTGCTGAATCCAAAACCCTAGCCCCACTCTGAAGAAAATTAATTCTTGCCCAGCCAAAGTCGGCACAACTTCATAAACAGAAGAAAAAAAAAAAAAAAAAAGCAATGTACGATAATTTTGACTGATCTCTGAGACTATCTTCCTGTTAAATTTAGAAAATACATTGCATGCAGTCTACTACACTTCTTTTCCTCTCAAAATCATCTAATATAATGCACTAACAAAAAAAAAATCCTCAAGACTGCGAGAGAGCTGAGGTCTGGAGCTAAGTATTTCTCTGCATTTTAATGAAAGTGCCAGTCAAAATATAACTCTTCCATTTTTTTTTATTATGCACAGCCATACAGATGGCAGTATCAATCAGTGTCTTGTGTGTCTTTTCCTAACAGGTTTGATATAGAGATAGAACCTTTGTTTGCATGCATAGCTCTCTATGACATAAAGGAAAGAAAAAAGGTGAGTGTATATACAATACCTTTGTTCGCTTCGCCTGGGTTTTATCTTCGGAGTAGTAACTTAGGAAAACTTACAAAAAACTTGCTACTTTTTTACACATGTACTCTGATCCAGTCAGTCACATGCTTGCAATTGTTTATTTTATAGTTGTAGTTACAATTTTCGACTTGTTTTAAAATAAAATTTTAAGCATTTTTGCTTTACAACATATTTTAACCCCTTTTTTCTTTTCAAGATCTCGGAAAATTTTCATTGTGACCTCAATTCTGATTCATTGAGAGGATTCTTGCGTTCTCATACACCCTCCATTGACTTGTCTACTCAGGCAAGATCAGCAGTATTTTCTGTCACTTATCCCTCACCAGATATATACCTGGTAATAAAGGTATGTTACTGTACTACTTTGACACCATTCTGCCTGTTCCCAGCTGTTGCTGTTGCCTGAGTTCACAGAACAGACAAACATGGCTTTTGTCTAGATGAGATGAATTATGACAGTTTTTAATAGTAGTATGTGAGCAGGTGTCCACTGGTATATCTCATTCTCAAGCTATGAAGTTATATTACTATCCCATGTACCAGTTCTACTAAGTATGTAGAATTTCCTCTCTCTGCCTAAGGGAAATCAAAAATATAGTGAAATAAGGCACTTTCAAAAACTTTATTTACATTCTGTGGAGGTTTTTTGGCATTGGTTTAATGCGCTTTGCATCATTTTGTTTTCTTAATACTGAGATTGAGTTAGCCTGAACCCACTTCATTTGGAATGTGCTAATAATCTGATTTCAGTGAAAATGCAGTAGTAAGTGATTGACTGTGTTGTCACATATATATTTTCTGCTTTCCAACAGATGGAAAACTAGAACGTTTAGTATCAGTTACTCCATAAAGACAGTTTTAAGAAATTATATACAGTTATATATCTAGGCAAGCTCTTTCAAATTGCTAGAAAACAACATGTTACTATTTGGATAACATTTTTTCTTTAATCATCTTATTGTATTGCTTTTTGTAGATAGAAAAAGTGCTTCAGCAAGGAGAGATTGGAGACTGTGCAGAACCCTACATGGTTCTTAAAGAAAGTGATGCAGGCAAGGTAAGTAAATAACTGTAAAGAATATTTAGATTTTTAAAATGCATGCTAAAACAAAAACAAACAAACAAACAAACAAACAAAAACAACAGAGAAAGAGCAGATCCTTTGAAATAGGATTAAATACCAAAAACACTGGAGGAAAAGCTGGTTAGATCATCCATGGTGCAAGCAGTTTGATGTCTGCAGCTGACAGAAAGAAATCAGGAGAAGGCAAGGTGCATTGTTGTTACTGACCCCTTTGGAAATCAATACTGACACAGTCTTGAGTCATGAAGCAGACAGGGGCGAGCAAAGGAAATGACTGAAATGTAGAATTAGCAGAAATGCTTGTACCTCAGAGACATGCTATTGATTTGGATGGGCAGACAGCCTGTTGTAGTGTACAGCTGTCCCATTCAGTACTGCTGTCCATAGATAATTCTGTGCAAGGAATTCACGGTCATTTACCTCCCTGGAACAGACTGACCATGTTTGCTGGGCTTCCACATGTCTCACCTTTAGAATATTGCTTCCAATAAAATTTGTTTTCTGCATCTGATGAAAGAAGTAGAATCTGCTAACGTTTCCTGGTGATTGCTCATTCTGGATTTGAATATTACTGAAAAAAAACTTTCTACATGGCTTTCTACATTTCTATAATACAAATGAACTCATTCAAAAGAAATTGAAGTAAATGTACAAGTCAAAACAGCTACAGTTCTGTCTGTGATGTAGCAAGAAAATATGAGATGCCAATGCAAATTATTTCCTGAACTGTGAATATGTAACTTACATTTTTGTCTATGGTAGCATTGCAATAACTGATTGCTTTTGAAACAGCCAATATTTTCTTTGTTTCAGACAAAAGAAAAGATTGAAAAACTGAAAGCACAAGCTGAATCCTTTTGTCAGAGGCTGGGGAAATACAGGATGCCATTTGCCTGGATTCCCATAAACCTAGCTAGTTTCTTCAACCTTTCAACACTTGAACGAGAAATACAAGAAGCTGAAGGTTTAAATGGTACTTGTCTAACTTTTCTAAGTAAGGCGGAATGACTCTTCAGTAGGACTGGGTATAGGAAACAATGTTATTCACTCTGGCATCAAAAGTGAATCACAGATTCAAACTCATGTCTTCTCAGCTTTTCTTTTCAGTCCTGCAGACACTTACAAATTAATCATGCTCACTGTCTTGTCTCTGCATATTTATTTTTATGTCTGCTAAATATTCTTTCATGGTTTAGGCCCAATTTTCATTGAACACTGGCTTTGTAGAAGTAAAATTTCCTTTGCCCATGCAATACTGATCAATCAAGATACCAAACATATCAGCTTGGTAGGCAGGACCGTTGTTCAATGTGCTTTATAACCCACGAACTAAAACTTTAAATAAACTTTTGCTCTGCAGCAGAAATAATGTCACTTCAGTAGGTGTGTCCTAGTATTCCACTATTTCACACAGTCTGAAATGAAAGAAGCTGAATGTTTTAGGTGCTCTATCCTCTGATGGTGGAGAGATTTTTCTGTGGTTTTCTAGTGTATTCTGAGAATCTTTGTACTACAGCAAAAAGCAAAAAACAAGGTGATGATACATTTAATTTTTCTTTGAAGGGAAAGGTTCCAGTAGTGACAAGAAGGCAACACTGCTGCAGGCAAGAAGACTTTCTGAGAGAACTTTCAACTCAGAGGATAACTATCCAGCATCAAACTTCAAAACAATGACTCCAAACATTAACACCTTCTTTAAACAGGTACTGGATTCTCTTTAGTTCTGATTTCATAAGACATTATTTTATCTATGTAATATGAATTATGTTGGGAAAAGCTAACACTTATATTTGTGTGGGGACAGAGGACAACTGCAGTCAGGTAAATAGTAACCCACTTGCTTTGAATGCCTCAAGGACATGGTTCACTCCTGAACTTTCTGTCCATGTTATGAAGTATCGTTACAAAAGTACTGATTTTTTTCTTTCTCTTGGTAGGAAGGAGACAGGCTCAGTGATGAAGATTTGTTTAAATTTTTAGCTGATTTCAAAAGATCATCTTCCTTGCAAAGACGAATTAAGACTTTACCAGGTACATAACTAATTTTGGATGGAAGGTGTTATATGTATTTTTCTCCCCTAAACTGTTCTGTAAATTCCAAACCCAAAACCTATTTGACTTGGGTTTAAAACTTATAATATGAGCCATTGTGCAACTTCCTGGCTTTCTGGTGTCTACCTGAACATAGAATTTGAATTTTCTGAATTTTTTTTTCCTACATGAATGAGTATGGAGATTTAGCTTGATATTTTTAATTACTTGTTTTTCTCCCTGATTTACAGTGTACCTACTGGATATCTTTTGTTATTATTCAAACTGTTTGAAGACAGTTCTTTAAAGGAAATTTCTAGGATCCTTGCTACTTCTCTGCAATGCTTTGAAAAGGTTCATATTTTATAGAGAGAGATTAAAACATGTACACATTTCATCTTAGCTTGATATTAGAATCAGCATTAGTTAACAAAGTAGAGAAGTACAGGCAGTGTTTAGCTACTGTCAAACACCTGACCAGCTTAATTTTTCTTTTCGCAGTGTTTAGCTACTGTCAAACACCTGACAGCTTAATTTTTCTTCTCAAGTAAATTACAGTTCAACTTCTTCTGCATTGTGGAGGAACCTCAAAAAATATGAACTGAGGGCAAAGCTGTTTTTCCTTTTTAGCTGATTGCCGGAAATGACAAGTCTGAGCTCCACAAACGGTTTTAACTTACCACAGTAGAGAATTTAAATTGAAAGTCTGTTTATAGTGGGCTAAATGTTATCAGTATTAACTGCTCACCACAGAAAGCCTAGCTTTCCTGGTGGGTGGTGCCTACTTTGTCAGAGATTAATCTGAGCAGAATCTGAGGGGGAGGGGGAGTAAGACAGAACTGTATTAGACAACACACCTTTTCTTTGTCTCCCAGACAGATGTTATATTACTTGTGTGTGAAAGACACTAGAACATCAGCCAGCATATAATATTCCTTCTTTCTTTCTATTTTCTTTGAAACAGTACAGGGTAGACTTAAGGAGCTATGTGTTGCCCTGATTATGAAGGGATGTGTGTAGACTACTTTCTCTGTATCTTACTGTACCTATGACTTCCTTCTCATGCAGCCCAAGAACCAGTTCCTTTTTCTGCACTGTTGCTATGTAACCTTACATGTTGTTTTAATTTTTCTTTTATTATAGACTGATAATTTTTTACATTTTTGTTAAGATTTTGTGGTTTGATTTTAAAGGAACACTTAAAATGGAGATTTCCCCAGCTCCAGAAAACATTGGTTATTGTCTGACACCAGAACTACTCCCAGTGATGCCATTTTCAGAAAACCGTAATCGCCCTCACAAAGAGATTTTGGAATTCCCAATTAGAGAAGTCTATGTACCCCACACCATTTACAGGTAAGAAATAACATATTTTTTAACATTTCTTTGAAAAATGTTATTCAGATTTTTTTTTCAGAAGTAGAAACAAAAAATATATTTTTTTAAAAAGGCTAACAACAATGTGTTGGGCTGATGAATCAGTCTTCCTAGCCATTACAAGATAAAATGCCTACACAATATAATGTGTTTTTACTAATATAATTGTGTTGTCTTTTGAAAAAATTTCTATCACATTTAAAAAAACTTCTTAAACAATTGTCATTGATTTGGCATCTATCTATCTGTCTATCTGTCTATCAATCTATCTATCTATCTATCTATCTATACATCCTCCTTTGTGTTTGTTTGATTTTAGCCTTTTTTTCAGTAGATTTTATTATAAATTTAACACTTCTGGTAAATTTTTATGCTCAGTTGTTTCTGTTGTTAATTTGAGTCATCTGAGTATCTAAGGAAATAATATGTTGTCCTATGAACTTTTAAGCTAAGAAAGAGCACTCTACACTACGTAATTTAATTTCTTTAAATCTATTCTGTTATGATTGTTTCAAGGTGATCACAGTATTCAGTAGCATGCAAGTGAGCAATTCCAATAATTTGTTTCTTAATAATCTGGAACATCTGAGTGTCCTATAGGAAATTCACAGCAGAATGTGTTTCAAGATGTTTGTGTAGTATTTCATTGGTAGTGAGTGGTGTTATAGTAATAGCTAACAGTAATTCTGATGGGGCATATTGTAGTATTAGGGAAATAACTTGAGATAAAGACTTGCATCAGACCATTGCATTAGTCAGTATTGTTATTCTAACAATAATAGTAGATGATGCTATTCTAAGGGGGATTTCTGATCCCTAAAACAGTAGCTAGATGCTGTATTGTATTAGTGGCAAAAATGTGACTGCCAATAAGGAATCACAGAATGAAGGCACAGAATAAAGCAATGTCAAAGCTTACTCATTTCTTGCAGTGGAAATTAGCAAAGAGCCAGCTCTCCCAGCTGCTCACCTGACCCAACCCAGGAGGAGAGAAGGACAAGACTTGTGGTTCTGTACAACTCAGATCTGCACCATGGCAAACTAATTTATTCTGGGGAGATGATCCAAACCCTCACAGTAAATTAGTGATCTGTTTGGATGTTGGTGACTCCTGGATTTGTGTCTCAGCTCTAAAGGAAAGCAAAAATAGGAAGTGGCAAATCTTATCTTACAATAACAACTTGCAGTGTGGTGTCAGCAGGAAATAAGTAAGCCAGTTTGACTACAGCCTCATTAGAAGTTTTGGAGGAGTTACTCCTGGGCTCTACCACAATTCACTGGTATTCAATCTCCCAAGGGCAGCTCACAGCACCAGTACACCAAAATGCAGAGAGTTATGGTACTTCTGTCGTCTCTGTGTATCAAAGATAGGATTGGATTGTGGTGGAACTTTAATGCAGACATTTCTATACGGAAAATAGTTTTTGTAGAATTGAAAGTGGAAATGTAAATGAATGTGAGAAAAGATGCCTTTTTTTTAGTTTAAAGAAAAAATAAGACAGAATTTTAACTTTCCTACTTGTTATCTGGCCCCAGTAAGCGTCAATCCCAGTGTGCAGTCTCGCAGTGCCTAAAGGTCTGCTTTTGACAAAAACCATTAGCAACTACTGTGTGTCTGAGCTGTAACAACAGTTGAGTCTGCACAGAATATTCTTCCTTTAGCTCTCATCAGGTTCTCACTTTGCAACCAGACATAATGAATATCAAAGCCACCATGCTGAAAATTAATTTGTGCTTCTAAAGCAAATTTGGGTGTCTCCACACTATCCTTCCGTTGCCAGGGTGTCTGTATTGAATACATACATCCACATTAGAGGAAATGCTTGCTATCACTCAGCAGTCACACTCTTTCAGCAAGAGTTCACACATTACATGCTTAACCTTTTCTTTTAAATCTCCATTTTGATTTTCACTCTAAGTAAAAGTCATGGCAACAAGACAAAGTAGGATTTGTTCAGCATAACTTGTAATAATGAAGACAACATCTATAACGAATAGTTGCCTTCATTAATCCTTATATTAATTAGTGAATCAATGATAATGACATGGCTGGTATGCATAGGTGATGTAGGCCAATGAACATCAAGTCCAACTGTAACCTGGCACTGCCAAGTCCACCACTAAACCATGTCCCTTAAGCAGCACATCTACCTGTGACTTCACAACTTCCCTGCATAGTCTACCAATGCTAGACAGCCCTTTTGGTGAAGAAATATATCTTAATATCCAATTCAAAGCCTCCTGAGTCTCCTTTTCTCCAGGTTAGACCTCCCCAGCTCCCTTAGCTGCTCATCACAGGAGCTCCAGACCCTTTCCCAGCTCTGTTGCCCTTCTCTGGATATGTTCCAGCACTTCCGTATCCTTCTTGGAGTGAGGGGCCCAGAAATGAGCACAGGATTTGAGGTGCGTTCTCCCCAATGCTGAGTACAGGGGACAATCCCTGCCCTGCTCCTGCTGGCCACACTATTGCTGGTGCAGGCCAGGATGCCATTGGCCTTCTTGGCCAGCTGGGCACTGCTGGCTCATGTCCAGCTGCTGTCAGCAGCACCCCCAGGTCCTTTTCCTGTGGGCAGCTTTGCAGCCACTCTGCCCCAGCCTGTGGCACTGCCTGGGGTTGCTGTGACCCAAGGGCAGGAGCCAGCACTGGCCTTGTTGGACCTCACACCACTGGCCTTGGCCCATGATCCAGCCTGTCCAGATTCATTCATGGTGCCCAATGACCCTTTGCTTAGTTTAACTGTCATGTAATTCTTGTTGCTTAGTTTTCCACATGGTGAATACCATTTTGAGTCTGAGATTAAACTAACCCATGAGGAGTAACTCTGAATTTGTAAAAGAGCCAAATACAAAGTGTTTCATGTTATTTTATTTCCTTTCTTCTAATTTCAAAAGTAGAATCATCCTGTCTTACTTAAGCAGTTTGACAGCATTTAGTCATAGAGTGACTCATGTGAGTCATGGCTTGCGAAGGCCTTAAGGGTGATTTAATGTTTTCTAATTTTTGGATAATAGTCTGCAAATAATTTCTTTTTCACCAGTGCTATACATGTAGACACTGCGGGGAGAGGTTGTCAAAGGTATTTCAGAGGAATGAATTGTTGGTTTTTGTGTTTTGGTTTGGTTTTTTTGGTGGTTTTTTTTTTGTTTTTTTTTTTTGGGTTTTTTTTCAGTTTTTTGGGTTTTTTTTGTGTTTTGGGTTTTTTTCCTGTTGTTTTTTTTTTGTTGTTGTTGTTTTTGGGAGGTTTTTTGGGTGGGGGTTTTTATTTTGGGATTTTTTGTTTGGTTGGTTTTTTTTTAAATAGATTTTTCCTTTGTGAAGGAAAAGTGGAGCCTTCTGTTATAGTCTTTGAACTCAGGTCTTGCAAGCACTTTTTTTTACTGGTGTAATGCCATTATTTTAAATGATGCTATTTCTGATTTATGCCAGAGAGATCAGCCAGCCCACTTTCTTTGTGCACTGTGAAATTGAGCACTTCTTTTTGTTGTGTACTTACATTTCTTTAATAAAAATATTTCCCTGAAATTGTCAAAACATTCCAAGATTTATTTCTTTCATACCCCTCTATTTTTAATAGGAAAAATCATATAATTTAAAGTTTGTTTGTCATTTTATTTTCTCATTAAATATAAATGAAAATGATGCTGTTTACTGCCACTATGAAATGTTGGTGCTGAGGAAGAGGGATTTGTCACATCACTTCAGCAGTAACTCAGCTTAACCAGGCACAGGAAGTCCTGTCCGTGGTAGGGGTAGTACCTCACGCTTAGGGGATTTTTGAAGGAAGAGGAAAAAAACCCTTTTCTTTGTGGTTTCATTTCATTTAATTGCAAATGCACTTAGCAATTTTCTCAGACTTGCTGTAGTCCGCAGTGTGAGCTGGAGGCCTGTGCTTTGGCGGTAATCATTCTACCCCATCCTTGACTAGTTTGGGGTGAGGAAAGGTTATTGATGAATAACGGTGTCTCACTGCTGTTATTGCTCTCACAGTATTACTTACTCCTCTCTGCCTCTCTGCCCGTGGAATCGAGAGAGCATGTCTGCTACATGTGAGTCTTCTAAGGGCCCTTTTACATCTGTCCACCAACTCTTCAGATGATTCAAAATTTTAGCAACATGAGAAAAATCATTCAAACTATTTTCCAAATTACCCATCCTAAAATACAGAATTTATGATTCTGTATACATCCTGATACACATCCTCGCGTTGAAGTTCTGTCACTGTGCTATTTTCCTAGTCAATGGCTGACTAGAATGGGTTTCCATGTTTGGTTAAGCGTTTGTGAGGTGTTTTTTAATTTTTAACCATTTTTTTCCCTGAAGACTCCTCACCAAAACTGTTAAAAAATCAATAAATATTGAAAATTGTAACTAATGGGTGCATCAGCTTTTGTGTCTAGTACCATAAATTTTAAATGTCAATGTTCTCTCTTCCATCACTTCTCACCTACAGAACATTCCTGGTTTGTATCAGTAGGGACTAATTGCACATATGTTGAGTTTTGCTCTGTATGGAATTTTAATCACAATCATCAGTGATGCCTAATATTCACAAGGTGCCTAATATTCATAAGAAGTTTGAGATGCACTTGTTGACACCTCACACGAGGCAAAGAGAAGGATTCTTTTATGTGCACATATGCACAAGCAGTATGTACAAACGCTAAATAAGAATGGTCACAGACTTGAAACTCTGAACAGATTTTATTTTGGCAGAGGATAGGTCTGTGTTGCTTTGCCCATGGGAAGTGATTAAATCACTGCTAAGCCCCATGAAAATGTAGGAAGGTCAGCAAATTGGTATGAGAATTGCCACGTGGTGTCCTGTGCCAGGCAAAGGGGACCCTTAGCTTTTCCAGCAAAAATAGTCTCTTATCACTCTTCTGGGTCATTCTCTGACCCACAGAAGCTGTTGGCATCTGTGCCTCACCCAGGGCTCTGCTTGTCTTTGGGGCTGTATTCTCAGGGACACTGGGTGTTCTGCCATGGCTTTTGTAGACTCATGCTGTCCCTTGAATAGCTCTTTAGTTTTTTAAGCACATCTGACTGTATCTGGAGTTAGAGTCCTGCACTTTCTGAAGGGAGAGTGAGGGGAGAAATTTGATCACACTGACCAGAAGTATTTGCTATATATTGCTATAATAGTTCTGCTCAATGCAGAACACTGGGGGAGATGCACTGCCTTCTGGAGCCCATCACATCCTTATGTGTGTCCTATTTGTCCTATTATTTAAAAGACAGCAGTATTTGCTACCCCAATGCCCCTGCTAACTACCATGTAAAAATGCTCCTTGTCTTTGCTTCCCCTCAGGCTTTTGTAGTGTATGGGTGGAGTGCAGGCAGTAGCACTAAGGCAGTGGTCAGCAGTGGGTTTACAATTCATACCTGTGTGAGGGAACATTTTTTGATCATTGTCTCACCTTCCTACTTTAGATGTCAGCCATCACTTTCATTTCTGCAGGATATCCAGAGTCAGCATTTACCTCTGTTCTTCCTCAGTGCTGATGGGTTTAACACACATGTAAGCAAGATCCCTAAAACTGCTTCAGTATAAATGGCACAAGCTTTAGCTTTTCAATCCAGTACTTGCTGGAATAATACTTCCTCGGTTGTGTAGTCAGGAGAGAGCTCTCTGTGTTTTTACATACCTTTCATCTCAAGTCACTTCTAAAAGTAAAATCCAGTGCTCATGTACATTATATAGATTTGTGACATCTTGTCCTAAGCTGCAGATTAATGAAGCAATGGCTGTATTATTCAGCTTTCCCTACATGTATTTCTTCATTTCTGGCAGATGTAGTATTGACAATATACTTCATTTAATATGTCAGTCCCCCAAGTATAATTCAATAGAGGTTACCGATATATTTTGCTCTTTCACTTAGCTTTCCTTAACATCATCTGGGAGAGAATTTGGCAAAGCAAAACTTGCACATAAATTAGTAAGGAAGAGAGTACACTAGTGTGACAGACAGAAGTACCATTCTGAATGAAGGGAAAGGCAAGTTAAAAGCAATTTTTTTTACTAAGGCATGCCATGTGCCATGTAGCGCACGTTGGTTGAAAAGAGTAGCTTGGACTATGGAATTGAATGGTACTGTCATGTTGCGACACACAGAAATCAGAAGAATAAACCACAGTTTTCCTGGTCTTGGGATACAGTAAATGGAAGATGGACTGTCTGACTTAATGACAATATTCTCCAAGGCTGCTTGACTTTTTCAGCTGACAGTGGTACTGGGGATAAGGACAAGGATAATGAGGATGAGGATATCACTCTGTGATAAGGAGAGTGAAATTCTATGTGCAGCTTCTGACTGCCATGGACGAAAAGAAATCATGAAAGTTCATGAGTAGTCCTCATAATTTCTCACTGAAAGCCAGCATGCTTCTTCCAGCACTGGTCTTATTCCTTACATTCAGAGGACAAGCAGTGAGAAACCTATATCAGACCGGGCAAACAAGACAGTAAATAGACATAACCATGATTCCAGAATCTGTGTATAATCCAGGTCTACCTGAAATCTCAGATTTGCCATAAACTTCACCAGAGAAAAATATTTCTATTAATATTTTTACTCTTCTATTGGAATTATACGTCAGAGGAACACCTATGCTATCAAATTCCCCACAGAAATTCAAGGTGCTTTTTATGTTTAGTGATATGTTCATGTACAGAAGTTAGTAAACAGCAAAGTATGCTATATTTCAAAGCATTATTCATATTCATATTCACATTCATGTTCATAAGAGCTAGCTTATAGAATTATTGTTTCAAATTTTATTATTTGTATTTACTCAGGTTCATTGATACTGCTTTTTGATTTGTATAACCTAGAAATAGATGCCTTCTTTTTTGCTATAAGCTATGAATGTATGAACTTCAGTTGTTGATTTCCTTGTTATTATCACTCCTGAGTGATTCTTTCCCCCTTCCAATATCTGATTATTCATGTCTGAGAAAGGATCTGCTTTATCAAGAGATTCCTGCTTTTCATTACATCAAGCAAAGTTAATTGTTTGTTTGTAAGAGAACATAGCTTAGTGTAAGTGAAACATTAAACATAGGACGTTCTATTGTCACACTAATTATCTAAAATTATCTTTTATTTATGGACTTCCGGAATTGAGTTCTGACAGATCTTTCACTATATAGGGAGAAGAATGAGCAAGATGCTAATTTGTGTGCTTAATTTTCAAACAGGAATGCTTGCCATTTACCAATTCTTCCTTATCTTTCTTTCAGAAATCTCCTCTATGTTTACCCTCAGAGGCTGAATTTTGCTAACCGACTGGCTTCTGCAAGGAACATTACTGTCAAGATCCAATTTATGTGTGGTGAAGACCCATCCTGTGCGATGCCGGTAATAAATGCTGAGATTCCTTAGCAGGCTTTTGTTCACATGCATTCCTGAGAAACCTCTGATGAGAGAAGTCATTATTTACTTCCCATCACAACAGTTTCTAGTGGGGCCTTAGGAAGCCTAACACAGAGAGCTTGAGAAGCTTTCATTCTCATCCTAAAGCAGGGCTATACTCCTTATCAACAACAAAAAGGACTTGTGACTCTAGTAGAACCAGAGGCATATTGCTCTCTCTTACCTAAATCTTCCTACCCTATTTCCAGAAGAATGACATAATATTACATCAGTATCATGCTGGAATTTCTAAGGGTAAAATTCACAGGGCTTCAGAGACCTTTTGAGAATGATGTAGTCTGATTTGCAGGGTAACTCCTCTGTATACACTATGTTTACACAAGTGCTGGATATTACACTGGAATGTAAAAGTTGGGCTCTTCATTGCCTGAGCATGAATGGATGCACAATCATGCAGATAGGTAGAGCTTTTCATGTTTGAAACATGCTGGGTATTAGGGCATACATGTACACTGCTAGCAGAGCAGACAGTCCTATCTGTGTTCAGGTTATTCAACATCTCTCACTGTAAGATTCTCTATTCAGCTTTACCAAGCTTTAGAAGTTTGGTTTGAATTGTTCTAACCCAGATGTCTGCTTCAGCCTGAATTTTTTTTTTATATTTTCAATAATTGTTGTTGACTCCTTGAGAATGACATTGAGACAAAAATCTACTGTGATTTTATTTCCACTCAACAATGAGTGGAAATATTACGTTGAGGAAACTTTAGTCCAACAATCTGTTGGACCAAGGACTATCACCCAACCAGCCTTTATCAGTGTGCTGACATTGTTTAGTACATACTTGTACTAAACAAGCCTTGCTCCACATAACCTGTGGACCTGAAATCAGAGCATCAACAGTGTTTCCCAAGCTACATTTCTTCCAGAGCTAGAGCTGTGCCGTGTGAATGTAACATCTTCTTTTACACAATAATGCATTGTTGGTTTCCTTACACTCTACCTGTGTTATGATTACGTTTTGACAAATGGTTAGGACAGACACAGTTCATCTGTCTTCTCTCTCCACTGTAAGTGACCTTCCTCTCAATACATATATAAAGACTTGCATAGTGCAGAGATTCTTGTCTAAGCTCATCTCCCAGGGCTCCCTTTAAATGATTTGATTTCAAGGCCTTACCATAGACATGTGTTTTACGAAAGCAAATCTAGCATCATAAATGCCTGTTTCTCTTTATTGATTTTAAAGGGACTTTGGACCTCCAAGGTTAGGTGAGATGTATCTCACCTTGAATGCGCAGGTTACAACTGGAAAACAAAACTCCTAAAAATACTTTTTATTTAACTTTTTAGCACTTAGATAAAGACAGCGTGACAACATGTAAGTGGCTTACCATAACCTTTTTCCTATGATTCCTGGGCTTTTAGTTCATTACTAAAGAATGTGATGTGAGGTAGTCAGTGACGTAGAATATCACTGCTCCATTTTCCTGGTGTTTTACCCTGAATGGAGGAGGTGCTTGGTAACAAGACATTTATGCCAACAAGCTAAGATAAAATTGAGGAGTCATTTTAAATCTTTAGATACTGTCTTAAAATTTACACAAGATGATGACAAATAAATGCTGTAGTCCTGATTTTCTCTTCTTCTTAATGTAGGTAATTTTTGGGAAATCTTCAGGTCCAGAATTTGTCCAAGAAATGTACACAGCTATCACATATCATAATAAGTAAGTGTTCTTACTGTCTATTCGTATGACTTGAGAAGTATTAATAATGATCTCTCTATGTAATTGTTACTCTACATAGTTCATCAAGGAATGCCATTTTAAACATTTATGTTTTGTGCAATTTATCATATCTAATTTGGATTGCTCCATTCATTTGCATAAGTGAATGCAGCATTCATTCTGTTGTAGAAGCGACCTTTGCTTTTCTTGTTTGAAGCTTTTTAGTAGTTTAGAATATTCCTACTATGAAGATTAAGGGGCAGGAACAGAAAGCAGCACAACTTTTAAGATCATTCACTTCAATGCATTCATAGTTCCAAAAGAGCTGAAGAGACATTCTCATAAATGAGAACTTGGGATTTAGGATTTGCAGAATACTTAAGCAAAAATCAAAAACAGAGATTGAAACCTAGAGATAGTTGGAAGCTGAATCTGTCCAGCTGATACTGTCTGTTTTCTTCTGATTCAAAGCTGTAGATTGTTCATAAATATAGCTTCCAGATTCATAATGCATAAAAATATTTCAAGTTCATAAAAATGTGTGTGTATATATATGTATACTTTGTTTAATTCAGCCCTGTCTTCAGAATTTATCTGGTTTTATAAGCATAGCATCTAAAAGCCAACTGGCAAATTTGCCTCTTGCTCAGTCTTACACTTATGTTGGGAACGTGCTTGGCCTTTTTTTTAACAGATCCCCTGACTTTTACGAAGAAGTGAAAATTAAGCTGCCAGCAAAACTCACAGAGAAACACCATCTACTGTTCACATTCTATCACATCAGCTGCCAGCCAAAGCAAGGAGCATCTGTTGAAACCCTCCTAGGGTATTCAGTAAGTTCCATGTGATACATAAGAGTGGGTGTGTGTGGGTGCATGTATGTGCATGTCTATGTGTATCCCATGCAGACTCTGCTGGTCAAGAACTTTGTCATATGTTCCTTTTCTGGTTATGGCGATACATCAAAAACAGTAGAACATCTTAGTGTGAATTCATAGAAACTACATGCTCCCTGAGATGTGTTACATCCTCATCCTATAATTTTACTGTGTTAACTATCTTTGAACTTAATGAATTCACTTTAATCAACTGAAATATGCACCTAAATATTTACAACAACAATGCTTTATAGCACATAGTCTCATTCTGTTAGATCCTATTTATTGCAAAAAAAACCCCAAACCTAAACCCTATATAATTACAATTATTACTGTTATCATGTTCATACATGAGGTAACAGCTAATGTTATATTTTCATTTAATTTTTATGTGACACTTCATTTCTGTTCTAAATTGTCTTTTATCTACATAAAAATTTAAAAACCAGAAATACTCTAAAAAGTAAAATGTAATTCTCTTGCCTTCTTTATCTTCATGTTGAGACTAGAATGTCTTAGATTAAGAAATACATGTTGTAGCATAGTCTCTCTGACCTTTTTCTTTATCAAACAGTATTTTTTACTGGAAAAAATTTAATATAAAAGGAAAGAATTGAAGATGATGATGCTTCAGATTTGAAAATGTCCTACAGCTTTGGTCAGCAATTGAGATGTACTTTCCATGTGCTCTTGCAATGAAGTTTGTGAGGCTGTTGTGTTTGTGTATTTTTGGTTGTTCGCTGGTTTGTTTCTTTGTTGGCTTTTGGAGTTTTTGAACCACAATTCTGAGAATCCTTTCAAATGTGCTTTCTTTTATGGACAGTTATGGTCCCACCAATGTCTGTGGGATTGTTAAGAAATAAATTAGTTCAGGAGCAAGGTTTGACATAGGTGAGGACTTAATTTTCAGGTTTCTGTTCACCTAAATGCAAAATGTTTCTACCCTGTGATATTCAAATGCCCAGCCTCTTTCAGACTTGAATAAATATTAAATGTGTCCAAATATCAATGCAGGGATATGACAAGTCAGTCTGGTGAGGTGACCACAAGGAAGATGTACAATTTAATTCCAGGAAAACTTTATCTGTTGATTTGCTTCAATTCCAAGAATCGGTGTATTCAAGATACATGAATTTTTAAATCAAAACGTGGATTCCACTAAATCCTTCTGATAGGATTTATTAGAAAAATGTGTGTCACACGTGAGAAGCTCTGTGTTTGTTTTCTTCAAAAGAGATGGTTTGTAAAGCAGTCTTGTAAAATTTTCTACAGTAGCTATCAGCTATCTTTGAATTTCAAATACAAAGAAATTACTGTTGAATGGGTTAGAGCAGAGAAGCTTGGGTCAATATCTCATTTGTTGTTTTGTTGACTGTATCTAACAAATTAAATAAATAGGTCTAATCAAATATCATCAGTAATACTGCTGTGTTTTCTCATCATTTGTTTCAGTGGCTGCCAATTCTATTAAATGATCGTCTTCAAACTGGACATTATAGTCTTCCTGTTGCATTGGATAAACTGCCTTTACACTATTCAATTCACTCTCCTGAGGTAACAAACAAAATTATTAAAAGATAGTATTTTTCTAATGTAGGAGAACAGCATAAGTGTTTTACAAGCTAACATTGCTGTCTGCTGGTAGGCAGTGCCTCATTTTTGTTCTTTGGAAGGGGAAAGTCAAGAAAAGTGTTGTTGTTGTTGTTTTATTTTCAATGGTGTTAATATTTTATTTCATTATACTGTTTTTTTAGAAGTTAGCTATGCAAGAAAGTTCTTGTGAATTGTCTAATCAGGGATACATTTGTTTCGAGAGTGTCAAGGCAATAATTCAATTTCATCCACAGGATAATTTGGTGGCTTTTTTTTGTTGGTTTTTTTTTTTTCCCTATGACTTTGTGGGAAGTGCAGTAGAAATGGAATCAGGTGGTATTACTGGAGCAGAAAACTGCTCTCAGTAAACATGGCATGTAGGAAATTTGTCCAAGGGGTTTAAACTGCACCACGTCACCACAGAATGCCTCTGGCAATGCTTTGTCCAGGAAATTTTAGCCTTAACAAGATCCCATGTATATTTACATGGTCTGTGCTAGACATCCAGCTGAAATTGTCTAAATTTCCCTGCTCAGTGCATCAGCTTCCGTCTGTAAGAACAAGGAGATGCTTAGCTGTCATTGTCTGTGTGGCACTGAATTTGGAGGTCTAAAATGAAGTGAATAGTGGGAATAACCTATAGACCCTCATGTAAACAGACTTTCTCTTTGAGCATTAAAAGGAAGATGATTCCCTTTTTTTTTTCCATCACAGAAAATTCCATCTCAGACACCCCCTATAAAGTGGGTTGAAGGACACAAGGGCGTTTTCATTGTTGAAGTTCAAGCTGTGTCATCTGTTCACACCCAGGTAATGCATCGGAAGTAACATACAACTGTAGTTTAATTTCAAAGAAAATTCAGATGTCCAGGCCAATTTAGCAGGTTTATGAAAGAGAGGTGCTTAAGCCCACACAGTTTAGAAAAAAACTAGGAGCTATGGAAATAACCTGATATCCTCTGTGAATGAAATCCTTTGGTTTCCTTAGATATTAAATCTATTGGTGGAAGTGAACAAATGAGCACTCCTGGCAGCAAGTCACATGGAGCAATAGGGAGCCTGGTGTCCTCTCACCTCAGCAGGGGTCTGCTCAGGCTGTGATTGGAAGGTGCTGGCAGGGCACAGTGCCAGTTTCTGCAGTCTGCATCTTCTGTTCTTCAAGGCTGGTTCATACAGTGTGTCCACACCTCCAAAGACATAGCACCTCCTTGCCTCCACTGACATGTTGTACACCACCAGTATGTGTTATGCAGCTCACACGTCAATGCCATGTGCTTGGGAACACAAACTTAGTGCTGGGTGAGGCCTCAATGACTCCCATCATTTAAATGCCATAGGAAATTTGATCTTTGCCCATCTTACTGAGATGCTGGTTTGAGGCAGATCAGGTTTGTTTTGTTTCTGCTGCTTTTCAGTGGCTCTTATCCCTTATTCCATTCTAGTTAATCCTGATAAATATGTCCTAACAGCTGAAGACCCTGTGTTTGAAGCAGGTCCATCACTCCTTTGCAGCATGTTCTTTAAATACAAGTAGGGTGTAATCCTATGGCACATAACTTGTAGGTAGCTGGAACTCAGGTGTGAGTGGCAGAGGGACTATGATGTGACAGAGTTTTATCAAATAGAAGGAAAAGTATTTTCATTAAATGAAGTGATCAGTTTAGTGAGGGCAATAACTTTCCTGCCTTTAGGCTGATCTTACCACAGTCTGAATTTGAACCAGATGAATAGGAGCAAACAAAGCACTGTGACAGCTGCTTTATCCTGAGAGCAGCCACTATTGAAACCCAGAGGGCAAAAATCATTGCTTTCATCCCATGAGGTGGTACAATCAGGCTTTTCTTAGCTAGTGCTAGCCTGAAATATATTAACTTTGTTAACTGTGAGTGCACTGTATTTGCAGGATAACCATCTGGAGAAGTTCTTCACCTTGTGCCATTCTCTGGAAAGCCAAGTGACATTCCCCTTTCGAGTGATGGATCAGAAGATTACAGAGGCTTCATTGGAGCATGAATTGAAACTCAGCATTATCTGTTTGAATTCTTCACGTCTTGAACCTCTTGTCTTATTTTTGCATTTGGTACTAGATAAACTGTTCCAGCTGGCTGTACAGCCTATGGTCATAGCTGGCCAGACAGGTATTTACTGGTTCATGGTCTTCAAGAGGCTTTGCAAGCAACCTAGATGTGTGGGGGAAATGGTTGCTGAAATACTCAGGCTTGGATTTAGTATTTAGGGTAGCACACTTCAGAAAGAATTGTGCTGCTCAAGACAGAGTTTCACTGCACAATTTAATCAGGCTTAACGGAGTTACTGCCTTTTCTCCTTTCCCCCTGCATTTAAGATGCAGTCTCTGGTTGGAAGGTACATTAAACTGTAGTAAACTACTTATCTGAAAATATAGGTCAGAAAGTGGGTTGTGGTTCAACTTTGTTTGCAATTGAGTTGTTTTGCAAGTAAAACACTAGCAAAATCATTATTCTACAACTGATACTGCTGTCTGCATCATGTCCTCTGCCCAAAGATCTTTAGATGGAGTTGAGTGAGCACAAACCCAGAGAATATAACAGTGAACACTGATTTTTGTTTTACTGAGATGCCAGTTGCCCATAACATATGTTAAATCTGGAAGAATGGCATACTTGCATACAGTGGTGTAGGTAATTTCCTATCTCATTCAGATAATCAACATCTGTCATCCACTACAATATCTGTGCTAAAGCATGCTAGCTTATATTTGTCTGTCAGCTGGAGAGTAATGTGTATTTGTCTGTCAGTTGGAGAATAATGAGTCTTAGTATTCTGCAAGAAGATAGTTTGGGAAATGTGTGAAAGCTGCTAGAAATGTAATTAACAGTTTTACATAGCACAAAGTGACAGAATACCAGTGATTTGGTTGAAAGTCAGTGGGTCTGCTAAAGAGTGTTTATTGGCCTATGTAGACTTGGGGTCTGGTCAGGCATAGCAATTGCTGTCTAAAACTCTGAATTTGTTAAGGACTGAATTGAACCTTGCCAGATTAGTTGTTGATACAAAGAATGCCCTTGCTTAATTATGCTGTACCCTTCGGTGCTGACTCTAATTCTTGCCTTTGCTTCACAGCCAACTTCTCACAGTTTGCCTTTGAGTCTGTGGTTGCAATAGTGAATAGTCTCCACAACAGCAAAGAGCTGAGCAAGGATCAGCATGGAAGGAACTGCCTCCTAGCATCTTATGTCTACTATGTATTTCGTCTGCCAGACCCACAAAGAGAGGTGGTCAAACCAGGTATTGTTGGTGCAAGGGGTTTTTTTCTTAATACATGCTGTTCAGCATGGCACTTTTGAGAGAAGGACTTAAGGCACTAACCTTTAAGATAGTAAACACAACTCCTCAGACCCAGACTGCATATCATTTGAGCACTAAACTGTTCTGATATACCATTTTTCTCAGAGATAGGTCAGGAATATCAGCACTGCAAAAAGCAATATGAATTTCCCCTGATAATCTCCATCCCTCAGTTATTAATTTAAGATGTAGGGTTGAGGTGAGAGGTTTCCACAGCTACAAGCAATGTTGTAGCTTCATGAAGATGAATGCAAGAGAGATTGCCTAAACTGAAACTTTTTCTAGAAGAACTTCTTCCATAAGTTAAAATGCCCTTAAGATGCCAATTTTTTGCCATGTACATAAATAAATTACTTTCCATGCAAAGTAACCTATTGCTAGACTGGTATAGGGCCAAGCTCACCCAAGATCTACTTTGCACTAAGAATATCATTGGAGGATAAAATACTGTAAGACCAGCAGGTTTAAAGAGGTGATCTTTCTCCTCTTCTTAGCCCTGGTGAGGCCATACCTGGAGTGCTGTGTCTGTCTCTGCACTCCCCAGGTACAAGAGAGACATGAACTTGTTGGACAGAGGCGGCCCAAGGGCCACAAAAATGACAAAGGGCCTGGAACGTCTCTTCAACAAAGAAAGGCTGAGAAAGCTGGGCTCTTCAGCCTGGAGAAAAGAAACCTCAGGGAGGATCTTCAGTGTACACAAAGAGCTGAAGGGAGATTGCAAAGACAGAGCCTGGCTGTTTCCAGTGGCACCCAGTGACACGATCAGAGGCAATGGGCACACACTGAAACAGAGAGAACATGAGGAAACACTTCCTCTGAGGGTGACTGAGCACTGCTACAGGTTGGCCCAAGAGGTTGTCCAAGCCTTTACCTCGGAGACAGTAGAAAGCCACCTGGTTTTAATCCCAGGCAGCTGACTCAAAGTGACCCTGCTTGAGCAGAGAGGTTGGACTAGATGACCCTTCCAACCTCAACCATTCTGTTATTCTGTTACAATCATTATCCTAAAGCCTATAAGATTAATTTGATTAATTGGTATATGTTCAATGATTTACCACAAGCAGCTGTGCTGTGGGAGCTAAAGGTATATAGGCCTTTGTCTCTTTTGAATATTAATTTAAATCCCCCTTGAGGCACATTTAGACTGATGTTGGGATATGCGAAAATCTGTGAGGTCACATACACTTGGGAATTCTTTGTCCTGGAGAAATAAGGTCTGTGGTGAAACTGGAAACTAGATATCATTTAGTGAAATTTTTGATAGCAGTGCTCCCTGCTTTGTTGGATACTTCAAAGATGGTATTAAATCATGTGTTGAAGGTGGCGTTTTGTGTTTAGGCCTGTGGGTATTGTCTTAATTTACAGTAAATTAAAAAGAGCTGATGAGAAGAAAGAACAACTGTAATAGTGCTGCTAATTAGGTAGCCCTATTAATTTTTTGGTACTGCTTGTGCAACCACCCTGTTAACTGCTGACTGTTGACTTTCAGTGCCTGTGTAGATTGCTAATGAAACAGCTGGTAGTGTGTTTTTCAGGAGCTTTTTTCTTTTCAAAATGCAGATGTTATAGCACCACTGAATAAAACCGGCTTGAACCTGATGTTTGTCTCATATATATGTCCTTTAGTCTTAATTCAAACATCTTGCTGTGGCAGGTGGAGGCAGCAGTGCCATTTCGACAGAGTCTCGTTATTACACCTTTGGACGCACTTCTGCAGTGTCTGTTGGAAGTAAACTCCTGCAGAGCCGAGTGATAAGCTGCAGCAATCCTGACATCACTGTTACACAAGCTGCTACTGATGAGGAGGTCAAAAACATCATGTCATCCAAGGTAAGAGAACAAAGTCAAATATCTGATGAATGGTATGGTGCAAAACCTAATAATCTTGATTTTGTCTTTGAGGGTCGAACTTGCACCTTGTAAATGAACTGTATGTATCACAGTAGCATTTTCTGTTTATCTGATTTGGCATAAATACATGTTAAATCCTATTACTAAATTCTGATGTCTCTTACCAGTGGAAAGCAAGCGGTAAGAACTCTGTCTCTTGTTTGTGGCTTAAACACTTCACAGAGGCATTTGGTTTTTTTGACTTGCCTCACTCTCCTGTTATTCCAAATATTTAAGTTCTGTTCACAGATGGTGACCTGGTCTTGTCCAAGTCACAGAGTCAATGCAGACCTTTCTTCCTCATTTTGTTTGGTGTTATAAGTTTCCTATTAAAAAAAAAAAAAAAAAAAAAAAAAAAAAAAAGAGTAAGTAGTCAATTATATGATGGGAACTCCATAGTTTTATGTCAGCTACAGTGCAGATGCCATGTGCATAATTTGCACCTGGGGCTTTCCAAATACTTCATTCAACCAGAGAGTGAAATACAACCTTCCTCTGCATTCTCATCCACTGCTACATATACCACCAATGGCTTGCAGGATGGAACAGTCAACAAGATCCAAGAGGAAGGATTTTGTTTCCCTGATTGGCACTGGGTGCTCACTGATCTACAGCATCCCAGCCCATCTCAGAGCTTTATGAGGATGGTTGTATGCAGCTGTCTGGGGAGACCAAAACCTAGAGTTTGCCACTCAGCTGGAGCTGGGAAGCTGTGCCTCTGGCAAAAGCAGGATTTTTTCCCCTGTGCAAGGAGCCTGTTGCTAGTTGCAGCCCTGGCAGGGCTCTACAGCAATACATGTGATGAGGTCTGAACTGTATCCCCCTCTCACTTTTCTTTGAGTGTTATATATGTAAAATATTGCTTCTCAAGTAGGTTATTTTCAGAAATATTTTGAAGTCTTTTCTCTACTGAATGAGCATGTACCTCTCAATCTAAAATGCATAAGTACTGGTCTTCAGATAATTAAATCAGAACTAGTAAGATACACAGACTTTGACAATTTATTTTATTTGTTCATATGGGCATATATATCCATCCATAGCAATTTTTAATAATGTAGATTTGAATTTTATTACTTTTACTCTAATGTACTGTGTCCTAGGGGGGGGGAAAAGGCAAACCAGAGCTCAAGGCATTTTTCCAAATTAATACAAAATTAAAGTGTTTGATATTACAGCTTCATCACATTGATAAATGTAAAAATTTACAACTGGTTACTGCTGTTCCACTGCGTCTTAAATTGTCATAACTTTTAATGGAAAGAGAAACTTCAAAGGGCTAGTTATTTTCGATGTAGAGCCAGGGATAAACTCACACCTTTCAAGGTGAATCGTATCCTCCAAAGTACAGCTGCAGTGCTGCCATTGGGCACCCGATGGCAGTGCGTTTGCATCCTGCTGCTGCTGCTGCTGCTGCAGCTGCCGCCAGGTTGTTTTCGGCCTTGAGTGGGAAGGGGGATGGGAACAAGGAAAGAGAAGAACTGTTTAGATGAATGTCTGTGCATATCTTAAAAAAAAAAAACCCAAACAAACTCCCAGCTGCGGGTGATTTCTTCTCTGTTAATTAGATTCAGTTAGTTATGGATTTACTATTTTGTATTTCTTCCATCTTTGTCCCCCAGCCTGTGGATCACAGCTCCAGTCGGATGTCTTACTACATTGAAGGAACAAATGACATGTCAGGCCTTTGTGCAAGCACAAGACCATCCAATAAAAAGGTAGGCTATGGCTATGTATGAGGGAACTCCTTGCAAAACCTGGAGCATCCTGAGGTGGTGCTGGCAATTAGCCTTTCTAAATGTGGAGAGGGAAGCAACAGAACAAAATATCAACCAGTTTTATCAAACAAGGAATTAGTGATGAGATATTGAATCTGTGGGTAAACATTACTCAAACTTTTTTGCTTCTGCTCCAGCGTCTTTAGATTCTTTATCCAGGAGAGATTTAGACAAGTAGCAGCCTGTCTAAATCCTCCCTTTGCTCTTTTTCTCGAGGTCTTAGAGCCTCAGTCGTTTTCCACTGCTGTTTACCTTTGGATACATGTCTTTACACGTTACAGTAAACTACATTCAGAAATATTTGGCTCCTCTTTCTTCTGTAAAGAATTATTTTCTTTGTCCCTTGAAGCAAACTTTTTGTAATCCAGATTTGAATTTCCTAAAAGTTTAGATAATTGGCGTTGTGTGTCTTGTGTTCAGATCTCTCTGTAAAAAGTATTGTCTCCAACTACAAATGTCTGTACAAGGTCTGTTGTGGTTATTGCTCTGTCCTTCTCTTCTACCACAGAATCAATCTTACTTTTACCTTCTCTCAGAAAAGCATGGACGTGCTAAACAAAAGTGCTTAGCAGCTAGTGGGAAACATGACTGCTCTCTATTGTGCACACAGACATTGACCTGAGAATGGCCCAAAGGCATTTCCCCCTTCAGTAATCTACAGTTCTGGATCCACAGAAAAATGGGTCCCAAAGTCTGTTTGCTAGCAGCATTCATTTGATTAAATCTGCCTTCTGATCTTGCATCTGGCTGCTCACCCTCCAGTATGGAAAAGTTTCCTGCAGGGAAGATGTTGAGAATGAAAGATGAGTTGATTTAAAAGCCATTTTCCAACAGTCTGTGTTTATCATATAGCATTTCCATGAGGAACTGGCATTGCAGATGGTGGTCAGCACGGGCATGGTGAGAGAATCAGTCTTCAAGTATGCCTGGTTCTTCTTTGAGCTCCTGGTAAGACTCAACAGTGGTATTTTACAATTAGTTACTGGTGCATGTAGTAGATGCTCCAGGCAAAGATTCAGTTGGGTGGTGACCTCTTCAGTTATTCTGCTCTGTGTAAAGGAGAGGTCTCAAATAATGAAAGTGCAAAGAGTACAAAATAAAGAGTTCTTCATATTCACTCTCCTTCCTCACTATGGCAGTAATGGCAAAGTTCTGTATGAACTACATGAGCAGTAGTCCACAGCTTGCAAAAGACTGAGAGACACTCATCAACCAAGCCCTTCCTTTTTGGTGAATATCTGTTCCTGTCTTTTCAATTTTGTTAACTACATGGGAGCAGTGACAAAGCTCCACAAAGTCACAGCTCTCCAGAGCCCTGTGGTGATGTATGTCAGTGGAAAAAATATACTGACTTGTACTATCAGCATGTAAGTAATGCAACATTAGATCAAGAAATAAGAATTGCACGTGTCACTACTTGTCCGTCATCATAAAGGGCAAAAGTGGCAAGCAGCAGCATTTCAGAACTCCAGATGCAAGGGGTTGGGGGAGGGTGTTTCTGATTTCAGGTACTGAGAGTAGCCAACTGTATGAATATGAACAGGAATCTATGTCTGTCTGTATTTGAGCCTTAGACCCTCTGTTGTCATTGCCATGTAGGATTTATCACAGCAGCTCTGAGAAAATGAGTGATTAAATTCAGGGAAAAGGAAGTAGGAAATCTTACTCTTACAAACTTAAAGAAGTATTTTACCTCCAGTCTGGGCATTTTTTAGTACTTTTTTTTCTGCTTTGCAGATAAAGAGTATGGCTCAGTATGTTCACAACACAGAGAAGCAAGATAACCCACGAAGAAGCCGGTTCTCTGATCGTTTCAAAGATGATATTACCACTATAGTTAGTGTGATTACTTCAGAGATTGCTGCACTTGTAGTCAAACCACCCAAGGTAAGTGGATGAAATAAGCACTATGGATCCTTGCTACTTGTCTTGTGTTACACTGAGCTACACTTAATCTCATTTCAAAATCAGAAGTGTTGTTAGAATTAGGCCAAGATTCTCACATGGACCTTAAGCAAGAGTTGTGGCACTGTAAAGGCCAGCCTTGTGCTCTCTTGGCAGACTGTTTTTGTTCAGCTCAGTTCCTCAGCCTGCTTCTCAGTGTGGCTGCAGTGTGCAAGAAGAGAATTCCCTTTCCTGTTGACAGGAAAGGCTGGACATCCTTTTTCAGTTCTAGTAATTCTTTATACCATGTTAGCCAGCACATCAGTCTGCAGCCCCAGCAGGACTTCTTCCTTTTATCCCCCTCTGCAGTTACCCTCTAACCTACTCCATTGTGTTTAATTCCTCATCTGAGTTCTCTGTAGCAGTGGAATATGCCATAGGAAGGCAGTGCTCCTCGTGAGTGTTGCAAAAGCCAGCCACAAGTGATCTAACCCTTGATCTCTTTAAAGAGACACTGGCCACTTAAAAATTGAAGATGAGAAATAAGCCTTAAGTCCCATTAAATTCTTTATACTTTTAACAATTTGCACTGATACAACGGATTATAAAGTTGAAAGGATCACAAACTGTAATTTATATTTTAACATCGCTACTGTCAGCCTGTATTGTTGATACCACTTTGGGCTGGCCAGTAGAAAAAGCTAAGGCCACAGATAGGCACTGAGTGACTGCTGTTGGTTCAGTTGTTGTAACCAACTCGTTTTCATGCCCCAGAGCTGCCAAATGCAGCTAGCCCAGCAGAGTGCTCTGCAGCAGGGCAGGGCAGAGCAGCCGGGAGAGCTGGCCTGCCAGGTCACTTTTCAACAAACTCAGTTTCATAATCCATTTCTTCCAAGTGCTCTGAGGACCAGAAACTGGAAAAGGGCAAGATCAGACAAATTGAGGCAGAGAATAACAGAGGGGATTGTCACTGTTCACCAAAAGGTTGTTCTTGAAGCTCAATCCATTGGTGTGCTTCTGTGATGACCACATGCAGAGAAATAATTTCCACAGAAATGTTTACCTAAGCCATCAGTGACTTTTTTTTTTTTAATACATTGTGAAATAAAAATTCATTACAATAAAAATGCTTTAACAAAATTGTAGGTTTTGCACCAAAATTAGCATTTATGGCTTCCTCACAAGAAATACATGGGTTTTTGTAGGCTGTTAATTTAATTCTCATTTTGGTAGAACGAGCATATCGAACCTGATTGTGTGTGAAAGTCATGCTGTTGTGTTTTTGGAATTAAGGCCATTGGTTAGGTGTACAAAGTAGTAGGCAATATGTGTCTGATTTTTAAATCTGAGAAGTGATAATTGATGTTTCAATGGTTGAGCATATCAGATTGCCTTGGATTTTTACAGTGATATGTCTGGCATATGCTTGCCTGCCCTATAAGGTAGTGGAAAACCAGGTTTTTCTTCACCATAGAAAAATGTTTTCCTGTGCAAATTCCAGATTGTAGAGAATATATATATTCCTGAACAGCAACAAAAAGCTTGAAAAATGAAAAAGTGAATTGTAGCCACCCTGAGGTGCTGCACACCTGTTCTCACTAGCCAGAGGTGCCAGTACAGGCAATATTTTTCTCAGTCATGTCCTTTGTCAGTTTTGAGCATTAAATATGTGCATATCCCTCAGGCATCTTCAATTCCTCTTGTGAACTACATAGGCTACTGAGAGTTTGTGATTTTAATTGGTCCGTTTGAAGTAGCTGTAGCCTCATTTTAGAGGGTACATGAAGTTCTTTGTGATTCTTGCTTGAGGCTGTGTATCTCAGGTAATCAGGCCAATTCCAACATACAAGAGCTTAGCTTCTCGATGGTGAACTCCACAGATTTACCTTACCAGTATTTTGTTACTATCAGTTTTACACTTAAAATTCCTAAACAAAATACTTGGCATTCCATCAGCAAAGCCAATGCAAGTTTTTCTTAATATTTTATGTTTTAAGTTCCTAAACAAGCATTCTATTATGTTCAATAGGAAGAAAAGTCATGTGCAGTACTGCAGCCAATGGGCAATTCAGAACAGTTCTCAAATTCATTGTTGTCAGCCCAAAGGGGTGCAAAATATCACAAAATGACATTCCTATGTGAAACAGTTGAAATAATTTACAGAAGTTATTCTGTGCAATTTTAACAAGATCATGTGAACTGGAGAACTGAAACGATCTTGTCCTGTATTTTCCTCAAGATGGTTCTGGAACCTGACCCCTGCACTATTTTTCATTATTCTAAAATATCTTCCACCTCTCTGTAAGTTTTATACATCATAACTGGAGTGTTTTTGTTTTTTTTTTAAGGAAAGTGAACAAGCAGAAAAAATTAATATCAGCCTGGCATTTTTCTTGTATGATCTTCTTTCTTTAATGGATCGAGGATTTGTGTTTAATCTCATCAAACATTACTGTAATCAGGTAGGCATCATGCATGACTGGGATTGCATTTGGCTTATGTGTTTTGTTCTGTTTGATTAGTTTATCCATCAAGATCCTTTGAGTTGTGTTAAAGGTCCGGGTAAATTTCCTATTTCCTATTGCATATGCAATGATTTTAAAACCTCTTTTGATTTGTGACCTGCAGGAAAAAAATTGAGTGGAGGTAAAGAATCTTTTGGAAATGTCATACTTTGCACTGGTGCAAAACATTCATGGAAACATCCATTTTTCTTCCCTTACTTTTTTACTGCCCTTAGCAAAAGGATCTGCAGATAATACAGATCAGCTTTCTGACTCCTCCTGCTGAGTGATGTGAGAATAGTATTTAGATTTCAGGGAGTCACTCAAAATAATACATCTGTCTTCTTGCTTCACGAGACTCTTAAAATTAAAAATAAATGGCGATGCAGGGTGTTGATATGGAATTATTTGTTGTATTTGACGGGGAGCATTTTCCTTCTGTTTTGTGACCTGTATTTGTACAGGTCCATCAGGTATTTCCATAAATTCCTTCACTGATGTCATTGTTGATAAGAAGGGAAATGATGAGACCACCAGTGTCCTGTGTTGCTTAGCAGGACATTTTATGAGTTTGCCACAGACTCAGAAAAGTTCAGTTTGGTTTTTGTCTTATGCAAAAGATAAAAATATTGCATATTTTTGTTTTGGGAGAAAAGAAGAAAAACAGTTATCTCTTGGGAAGCTGAGAAGTCATCTGGGGAGCAGGGAGAGAGACACCATCATTATCAAACAAAGAGCAGCTAATGTATGGAACTAGATACAATGAACATTTTAATGCACTCAGGGCTACATGTCTATGTCCTTTTCAGGTAGCAGCATATTTCACTACATGGTAATTTAAATAATACTAGCTCATCACTTGACACTTTTTTGTTTGTTTTTCCTAGCTTTCAAGCAAGCTGAATTCACTCTCCACCCTGATTTCCATGAGACTTGAGTTCCTGAGGATTCTCTGCAGCCATGAGCATTACCTCAATCTGAACCTCTTCTTCATGACATCTGCATCTGCTCCAGCGTCTCCCTCTCCCTCCTTGTCCTCCCAGGTGTTTGTCCAGTAGATAGGTATTGCATGAACATCACAGCACATGCACAAAAACACTTGCATTGCTCTGTACTCAAATTCTTAAGTTAGAATCAGCCACTGTTGGATCAGGGAGAAAAATTTCCCACTTGAGAAAAAGGGACAGAAGAAGTAGCACTGAAGTGCTACTGCAAAACTGCGTCTACAGGAGTTAAAGTTGAACGTGACACAGACACATGCTCCCCTGGAAACATGCACATGCACATCCACAGAAAATGACTGTTGAGGCAGACACATAAGGTCTAAAAGGAGCACAGCTCTGAAGGCCAATTTACAGGCACACCCTTATCCCCTCACACACAACCGCAAATATGTATTTCAATATCTGTTTTGGAGTTATGGCATGCAGCAGTGCACGCTTTCAGTGTGCTTACCTTCTAATGGAACTTCTTACTTCCCACGTGGAAATAGATGGTACCACTATCTAAGTTAGTGACTAACACACTGCAATTTTCCATATCCTGGAATAGTGAATTTTTGTTGATCCTTCATGTTGCATAAAATAGGATTATCCTGCTTTCTTTTTCTTCTGGGTTTCTCCCCCACAGTAGTACAGATCATGCTATATCTTTGTCCATGATTCTCTGTAGTTTTTTGAACAGTGTTCTTCTTTTTATTTGAACTTTATGATTTTCTGTGTGGAAACACTCAGGTATCCTGAGTAGACCAAACAATCTGCATCATATCTAATTTCTCCATGAATTTTTCCAGACTTGGTCTGATACTGAAACAGCTCTAGACTTCCTTAGTGTCAGGACCTCCCATGATCTTCCTGACAACAGAGTTCACAAACACATCAAAAAAAGAAATTGTTGGTTGGCACAGGACACACTATTTTGCCAGTCTAGTGCTCTTCTCCTCTACAGTCTATGGACATGGTTTTCTACAATGGGGCAAACCCCCTGTCAAAGGCTGCTCACATGTCTATTTTCCATCTCTAAGGTCTTGCAGAGGTCAGGACTGGGTTAAAACATTTCAGTGCAATGCTCCATAATTGCCACAATACTTGGAGACAAGGCGATGGAATTGAAACTAAAAATGATGGGAGGTACAAAAACAGTTTGAGTAATGGAGCAGTTCAAATTCATGGTTTCTTTTTTGAGTGTCATTGCCAAAGAATTGGTAGGATGCTAAGATGTGCTACATCTCATACCTTAATAAGGGTTGTCACAGGTTCGTAATAGTAAATAATATTTTCTTGATATTTTTCCTGGTCCTAAAAGCAAAACATCACAGTGCATTTGGTTAATACTAATGCTGGATGCCACAGCTAGAAATATGACTCTTCTGCTTATGGGGGATAAAAATTATCAGCATAGTCCTTGTAACTAGTTCTAGCAAGTCAGATCTTGACCTCAGTTTAATTGATCTTTCCTTCAAGCAACATCATCAACTCTTTTCTCCTTTAGGAGTAACCTACAATGTGCAACCTGTGCAAATCAATAAGGCTTTTGCGGCCCTTGCATGATTTAATGCACTAGCTGACCAACCTTGCAGTAATTTTGATCTGTCTGCAGGAGTGCTGCCCACTTGAGTTAGACCTGGAGTAGAAATATGGTCTTGTGAATAAATCTTTTGAAATTTTTTTAGAGAAGCCAAACTCACTTAACTGGGTGCTCTACACTTTGACATTATTTCACACAAACATAGTACAGCCAATGCCTGTTTGTTTGAGGTTGAATGGGAGTGGGCCTAAGTGTATGGATCCAAAATATGGGGCTGCTAAGAGACATAGGGTTCATTCGACGCAATATACTGGAAGATAGCTACCACAGTGTGGTATACTGATACTTCAGGTGTTTGGGCTCTGAGGCTATTCCCAGGTCACTGACAGAAATATTGGAAGGAATACTGAAGAATATAGATTAAAAGCAAAATTTGGACTCATAAAACCCAGCAGCTGCAGGGGGAGTAGAGTCTGAGCAAGGGACAAGAACATTCCAGATGACCTGTGGCACACATCTATGATTGGAGAAGCTAAGAAGTTCACATCACATATATAGCAGCAACTTTCCGTTCCTGTGCTGGCTGTATATCATTCACAGACGTAAGTTAGAGCAGTTTGAGGGCTGGTCTAAATTATGCCAGCTGCCAGCAAGCTCAGTCAAGGAGTTCCAGGGCAAAAGGAAACATGGTTCACATGTCTTTCCTGACCTTACTTCCATACTAGACATCATGGATGCAGCAGAACACACAGTTAACAGCTTCTGACACCTAAGTCACTCCTAATGTAGAAGCACTTTCTTGCTCTGTGGTAGCTAATGCCTGCTCTGCAACAATAAGAACAAGAATGAAGAAAATTCTGACTTTGTGTCCTGTCCAAACTGATGAATACAGGGTAGGAATTTTATATCTCAGAAAGTGCAAAATGAGTTGGTCACACAGAACAGAAAGGATGAGAGTGCATTCTAGTAAGCTTTTAGTTTCACTCACAGATGTCCTCCTCCAAAATGTCCAACCTACTTACAAAGTCTGTGGTTTTCCTCTGGTAGAGGTTTTCTGTTTGGTACATTGACTGTGACTGTGGTCTCTTTAAGAAACATTGGTTTCAGTGATCATTCTTTAATACTTCTAATATATTTCCGCAGAACTCCAGCTCCTGCTCTAGTTTCCAGGACCAGAAAATCACTGGTATGTTTGATCTCTCAGCTGAGTACCGTCAGCAGCACTTCCTGACTGGCTTACTTTTCACTGAATTGGCAGCAGCACTGGACGCAGACAGTGAGGGGTGTGTATCCTCATTTGCAGATTTTAGAACCGGTCACACTGTTCTCTTGGCAAAGCCATAATTTGACTCCATGACAGTCCTGCTACCCCCATGCTTTTTAGTGAGTCACTCTGTAACATAGCAATGACCCAGTCATGGTTTTATCTGCAGTATGTTCCTCTCAATTAATAAAAATATACTATTTGTGGTGGTAGTGTTGGCTGAATACAGAAATCGAGAACACAAAATTTCAGTTGCTCTTCCCTCTAAAACACTTCTGTCTTTGTCTGAACTTAAGCACTCAGTTAAACTTTGGCCAGAGTTTGATGATTTTCCTTAAGCATCTCTCTTTACCACAATGAATTTTACAGGAAATTTGAAAGACATGTATGCTCTGTGATTGTGGCAAAGTGCCTTGGAGACTTAAGATACCTATTGTTTACAGGGAACAGGAATCTCTGCTCAGAATGAAAGAGATTATCAAGTGCATACTGGTGTTTATTATTTGTTTCTTTCACCTTCTTTTTATTTATTAAATCTTTTTGATTTATAAGTGATTTGTGCATGATCCATGAATGGAACTCATGGATGGTTTCTGTGTTAACAGGATTAGCAAGGTGCAAAGAAAAGCTGTCAGTGCTATCCTTAGCCTGCTGAGTTCCCATGACCTAGACCCACGTTGCTCCAAAAAGGAGGTGAAGATTAAAATTGCAGCTCTTTACCTCCCTTTGGTTGGTATCATTTTGGATTCACTACCGCAACTCCATGATTTTACAAGTAAGACCTTTTTGCCTTTGAATTTTTCAACTCCTAAGGGAGACTTTGCTTAATAATTTATCAAACATAAGAGATTTGTCTAGTAAGATAGAATATTTCTTTACTTAGAAGCAAACTGGATTTTTACAGACAGGAAAAAATTCAGTGTCCTTGCTTCATCAGAAAGTGACAGACCAGAGATATATCTCTAAGTGCTCCTGCATATCTCTTAGTGTAAGTTTTCTGACCTACCAAATAATATCTGCAAGGTCTGCAAGAAATAGTTAGCTCTACATACACATGACAGTAGTGAAAATATTGACAGTGATACTGACATCATGTTACACCACAATTATAGAGATTAGATTGTATTCTCTTTTCTGTTGCATTTTTGCTGCTATTAACATGATATCAAAATTAATTAATTAGAGGTATATATTTTGAAGAGTATATTTTAGTCACTGGTTGTGAAAATATTTCACATTTCAATGTCTTAACAAAAAACTTACTAGTAAGGAAGTGTAATTTATCACTTTCAATTGGGTAAGTTTACTACACATTCATACATATAATGTATAAATATAAACAAATGAATAAATTAATAGGCTAATTAGATCTCACACCATTCTTTTCATCTAAGTATTATCCTTATACCATAGATGAAAAAACTTATTGTGAAGAAGCTCAGGTGTACCAATGTGCCTATATTTTAGGGTGTCTTCCTTTGGGTATCTGTCACAAGAGGCTATGATCACATTCTGAACACATGGGGTCCAGCTGATCACTCAGCTTCTCTGAAAAACAGAACTTGCAAAACACAAAATGGATGCTCAGAATCAGACAAGATTTTTACAAAACATTAGTATAAATAACTTCATTCACTGAAAGTGATGTCAGGAACCAGCAGGGAATAGAAGCAGTTAGGTGCCTCAAATAAAATTTTTCTTTAAGTCAGCAGGCAATACTGGATCTGTCAGCTCTTAGCAGACTTACATTGTTGAATATTTCCAAATCCATGTCTAGTTTCTATACTTATCCTCATGACTGAAATTAACTAGAACTGGATGGTTCCAAGTCTTACAAAGTACTAGCTTGGCTTTGAACTTCAGAGATAATCTCATGTTTGCTACCACATTTTATGTATTTCATGTGCTTGAATAATTTAGCAGTCTTTGCAGATGGCTGCAATTCCTCTTGCTAATGCTGTGCCTCTTCCACTGCTTGGTACATCAGCCAGACAAACAGTCTCAGGGATGGAAGTGCCAGTTGTTTTGCTCAGTTACAGATCAGTGGAAAACTCTGACATGTGAGCAGAAGCAACTGGATTGCCCCTGAAGTTCCAATGGAATATTTCAAACTTAGTTTCAGATATCCGCAGTGGAAAGGGACGCACAGGAAGCCCAGAAGAAGAACAAGAGTCTTCAGGTGCAATCAACCAAAACGTGGCCCTTGCCATTGCAGGGAGTCAATTCAACATTAGGAGTTCTGGAATACCTCTGGTGTCTCTGGTATGTTCACTGCTTTGCCAGTCTCTTTCTTCTATCTGTTTTCATCTTCCTTTTTTTCTCCTTTTATCCTTTCTTGCCACTAACAGCTACAGTCATGAGAAACTCCATTTTTGTTTTGTCCAGCCCTGACAGATCCCTCATAGTCCTTCTGTCATCTTCTCCTATTCTTTTCTAGTTATTTAATTGCTATTTTACCATACATTGTTCACTTTTTTCTCCCACATGCCTATTTCCATTTCCAAACCAAATCTAGACTCATTTCCAGATCAGCAAATGCCACTATGGCAGCCCCACAGTTCCAGTCTTACCTGAATCCATGGATATAAGATTCAGATGTTCCTTTTTCTCTATGTATGGTCTTTCCTCTTATGTTTTTTTGGGTTTTTTTAAACTATTATGCCATTTGACTGACGTAACTGCATGGCAGGGTGGAAGCAAATTGTTACAGAATGTTTTTCCTACATTTTTATAAGGAAATTATTATACAAGCATGTAGCAAACTGGACCTTCTCTCTGTCTTTCACTTGCATTCAACTGGTCCTTTCACTAATTACACATACAGTCAAAATTACAATAACTATCCCCTGGAAGAGGTCAAATTTACTGAAGTCCAGCCCTGAGATTTGATTCCAATTAAATCTAAATAAGATTAGTTCACCCAAATGACCTTCCTCTCCTTTTTCTTCTTTCAACTGACATTTACTTTATGTGGTCCTAGCCCTACAGACAGAGTGCCACATTAGGTCCTGATACTACTCGCAACCTTTTGATCTGTTTCCTCTGGATTATGAAAAATGCTGATCAGAACCTAATACAGAAATGGATTGCAGACCTTCCGTCCATGCAGCTGAACAGGATTTTAGACCTTCTCTTCATTTGTGTTTCATGCTTTGAGTATAAGGTAAGTGAAACAAGGCATAGTTTTGTTGTCCTGGTTTGGATATTTTGGATTTTTTTCCTTAAATTCCAGCTGTCCAGGGGAAATCTGTTATTGCCAATGGTTAAATTAGCACTTATCTAACCTAGACTAATTACTTCAGATAAAATAACTGACAGTAGCCTTCAAGGAAAATGATGCCGAAACTTTTGAGGAAGTCCTATGAAGGTGTCCCAAGTAGTTTAATTATTTTCTTTTGCTTGGGTATTTGAGGGCTATTTTTGGTGGGAATTATACCGACAGTAAGTACTAGAAAGGACACTAAGGATGACTCTAGTTATGAACAGGGTCTTGATGTCAGCACTCTTCTCTCTGAGAGGGTCTGTCTGAAATGGACCAAATAACCTTCTCTCTGAACTTTAGTTTCTTTCTCTGTAGCACAGAACTACATCTTTGTTTCTATTAGCAGTACATATTGTACCTCTTTCCTCATTTGCAACATTTATTAGACTTTATGTATTAATCAGTCATATTCACTGCTTTCTGCCCCCTCTACCAGTCTCTCCTGTTGTATCTCATTCTGGAGATGTAATTTGTCCATATGATCAAAAATGGAGGCATTGGTGATGATTGCTTTAACTTTACTTCCAGGGCAAGCAAAGCTCAGATAAAGTTAGCACCCAAGCACTCCAGAAGTCACGCGATGTGAAAGCTAGATTAGAAGAGGCTTTACTGAGAGGAGAAGGAGCCAGAGGAGAAATGATGAAGCGCTGCAGAATACCAGCTGGTACTTCCTACCCATGCCTTTCGAGAGGAAATCAAGTGTCTGTAAACATAAATTAGTTTGTTGGGTTTGTGCACACTGTTCATTTTCATCCTTATTCATGTCACCCCCTTTTCACCCACAGTTCTTTCCTTTGCAGACCATTCTTGGTTTTGCATGGATGAAAATATCATTAGGTTTCAAATGTCCAAGGTGTAGCTAGAACTGAGTTCCTTTCATTTGAAGAATATTAAGTCAAGAAAGAAGTTTCAAGGTGTTCTAAAAAGTTATGTTAGTGTCTAATCAAGAGATAAGAAACAGTGTCAAAAGTATCACTAAAAATGAATTTATCATAGCAAAAAAGGTTGCTTCATTTAATAAATGGAAAATCTGTGGGTTGGTTTTTGTAGGTTTTTGTAGATATTAAGCAAGTTAATGCTCTAAAAATCCTAAGTAAAAAGAGTGATGAGTCTTTTTACTAGAGCCCTGAACCTGTAAATTGAATGGTTTTAGTTCTGACAGACTGCTACAGAAATATGTCTCCTTCTTTTGGCGAGCTGTCAGACTTTAGGTGTCCCCTTTTGTTTCAATCTCTCTGACATATGTTGCACTCCTAGGGAATGACAGATCAGCAGGGGTAAATGAAAATTTGCGCTGGAGAAAGGAGCAGACACAGTGGCGGCAGGCAAATGAGAGACAAGATAAGTAAGTAGTTTAATTAATGCATAGTGCTTTTATTAGAACCAAGCTGCTTGGGGTTTTTATGTTTTGTTCTTGCTCCTGGGAAGTTTTATTACAAAATCAGTAGTTTCATTTCTTTCCCTCTTTTGCCAAAGAGAAAGAAATAAAACAAAAATAAAACAAAATGTCTCTGTAGCAGAAATATTCAACTGTTACATGACACAACAAAGAGGTCACAAGAATGGAGAGAAGGAGAATTTTAAGTTGCTATCCACACATTTTTTCCTTCTTATCAACAGTGTGTCAAACATGAGTTAGTGGAAGAGTCCTATATGGAGGCTTGCTACATTTATTTTGGTGTTGCTCTTGGCTCCTCAGTACATACAATACTGTGGTATATGTTTTGCCACATTAAATCAGCTAAGCTGGGTTCGACATGCTATATTAATATTGAGAAGCTGTGTTAGCAGGAGTCAGGGAAGATAATGCTTTGGGATTGGAGCAGTAGTTATAAGATTTGTGTCATGCCAGAGAAGATCTCTTCAGCATGGGGATGAAAGCTCAGTGGTTGCTGGAAATAGTCCAAACACCTGTAAAGTTCACTAAATTTGTTCAGTTCTTACTCTTATAAGGGATATAATAAGGGATTTCTGTCCTTATTATAGCACTAAATTTTTGGCAGTCACTTTTTTTTGTTGCTTTGAGTCATTGTAGTTATTAATCATATGACTTCCCTAATTTCCTTTCTTAGCCCTCCTCTGAATTATCTGTTTGTTCACTAAAGGAAGGCTCTTTGCTCCTCTGGTTTTATTTTTGGGTAAATGAATGTAGCAGAGCAGCTACACATTTTGAAGTCACTCAGAAGTGTGATTGTTAAGGATGTTGCTCCAGCCACAGAAATGCACCTTAGGAACTCTGGCCGAAGTCACAGGATCTTTAATCTCAAGCTCTAGAGAGAAGCCTCTAGCCAGGCAACAGCACTTTTCTGAGCAGCTGAGGAAAAAGAAAAATGCCTCTTTGCGTTTCCGTCATGGATGTGTGAAAATGCAGTTTTGTTAGTAGCAGCTCCTATGCTTACTCAGCTGCAGAGGAACTGTGTTCCAGACCTTGTTCCTAAGTCTCAGCTAAGAAGGCATATGTGTTGCATTACCACCATCTCCTGTCTTTCCTCAGTATTTCAGTTCTGTCTTAAATGTCCTGGGACACTGCTGTATGGACCTGCTGTCTTTTCTTGTCAATAGTCTCAGGAATCAACATTTGAAATTGCCTACCTTAAACAATGCTTCCTTCTATGGCACTGAAGCAATTTCCACTTTGGTCGAGTCTACTGGTTTTGCTTTTTTTTTTAATGGAATTGTCAGATCAGTTATCTATTACTCCGTTTTGGAGTTTTGTGTCCTGATACAGGCAATGCATTCAGAAATTACAGCATAGTTTACTGAACAACTGAACATGATATTAAGTAGCCGTTATGCAGATAACTATTAAGGAACAAAAGCATCTATCTAAACTGTCTAGAGTCCTAGTTTTAAGAAGTCCCTTTTGTGACTGCTCTTCTGTGATAGCAGCTTTCCTAATTTCACTCCACAGCTTTTAAGAAACATTTCTGAGCACTATTGTCATTGTCTGTTCTTATGGGATGATTCAGAATGGCATGCATGTGTATTCTGGCTTTCTTTAAACTGCAGGTCATCTAACTCTTGGGATACAGTCTGCTTGCTTTAATTAGAATTCCCTTTGCAGGACAAAAGCTGAGCTAGACCAAGAAGCTCTGATCAGCGGAAACCTGGCAACTGAAGCAAACCTGATCATTCTTGATATGCAAGAGAACATCATTCAGGTGAAAAATAGTAGCAGTGGCTAGTACCAATTCCTGCTCCCTCTGAAGCCAGTGGAAGCAAGATTAATTGTTACTGTTTCTTAGACAGTGCAAAATTTTTTGAGATCTTCTGTAAACTTGTATAGTCTTGAATAGAAAAAAATTCATAGGTAGGGAGGAGAAAACTTCATGCTTGAAGACCTGTTAGTAGAAAAGCATTTATCTGCTAGACTTTTGTTGTACTGGACACTATTTTTACATGACACCACTCATAGCACCTAGTCTCCCCACTGTTTTGGTTGTGAGTTTGATCAGAACATACTAGTACGTCTGTTTAGTGGACATGTTCAAGATATCAAGGATGCAAGGGATAGGATAGTGCTTGCCCACCACAGACTCTGTTCCTAGCCCAAAGTATACATGAAGGATTGGAAAGAACAGAAACAGAGCTTCAAAAATCACTGCAGGAGCTCACTGAGCTTAAAAATGCATTGGAGAGTCTTTGAAACTTGGAAAACATTTGGGACATTTCGCCCTCTATCTTCTTGTCTTCACTACAAAAGTGCTTTGAAATTTCTCCAAAGCAGATGTTAAAAATGAAGAAACTGCCAATTCTGAACTCCTGGATGTCTCATGGGCTGGAGAGCAGAACTTCAGTTCCTGTGTGCCAGTTCATTGCTGAATTACCTCATACAGCTGTTGTTTTTCTCTTTCCTGTGTAGGCGAGCTTTGCAGCAGAATGCAGAGATAATCTCTTGGGAGGAGTTTTGAAGGTCCTGGTAAATTCTCTTGGCTATGATCAGAGCACAACTTACCTGACTCATTGCTTTGCCACACTCAGAGCACTCATTGCCAAGGTATGCTCTTGATATACTTTTGTTTTCATGCTTCCAATCAAATTAATAGAACAGTATTTGTAGAGCAGAACTGTGTCCATTCACTTACCCCTTTTCTTTGACATTTATTAAATATATTTTGCATATGTAAATACAAATTACTATCTATAGGGTTGTTACAGGACTTCTGCATCTGTTATAAGATTATTTCACTGGCCACACAAGATGGAATAATTAAATCTGAATAATCTCATGGGTTTAGTAGTCTACTCTTAAACATATAAGATTTACCAATAAAAAGGTAAGCAATTCCACACGCTTTATTTCAAACGCGTTCTGGTTAAAATTAGGAATCTTAATGCCAAGAACTGCACAAGAATTCCATAAAATCAAATTCAAGTTGTTACATCAGCAAGGCTAGTTTCCAGTCAGATGGGCAGCAGAGAAATCAAAACTCATGAGACATTGAGGGCATCATTCTAGGTTTCTATTTCTAGGATGGGTTTCAAAATTCTAAGTGGATTCTAAGACACTGACAGTTTACATCTTTGTTTTTCCTGAAAATTAAGCCAAATCCTCATCTCTCTTCCACTTCTGTATCACCAATTAAAAAACTCCAGATCAGAAAAAACAGGACCAATAAAGAAAAAAAAAAAAAAAAAGCCCTAACAAAACAATTAAAACTTCACAAACTTCAAAATATATATGAGTACAGAAATTGACCCAAAGTCTTTTTTTCTATAATAGAGGTCATAAGGGGTTGGGTGTTTCATAAGGACTCTAAAACCTTTTTAAGATTCATTCTCCTACAAAGAAAAGCAGCTCCACTAAGGCTGCATTAAATGTTTATTTTCCCTTAACTATTCTAAAATACAAATAAGAAACAGGATACTCCTGTCCTGTTAATGCCTGTCTGCTCTTAAATGCAGATAGGCTGACAAAGCCTAATTACAGGGTAGATACCGGAATAGTTATGAAACTAATAATTATGTTTCATTTTACTTTATCTTTAAAAGCTAGCTTCCAATTACAGTAATGAATTTTGTGAAGCAATTGTTATTCTTATAGATCTTATAGTTAAGCTGACTCTATTCTGTATTTCGTGAAGCAATCAGTCCAATTATTTCTATTACACTGTAGACATATAGATGTTATTTTACAAGTAAAAGTGATAAAACCCTCTGCCAGCAGGCTTGTAATATAAATTAGTGAGATACACTATATTTATATTTATACTTTTGTAATACAAAACAGTGAGATAATGGACTGAAGAAAGGCTGAGAACTGGGATATTGGTCTGTAAATTGGAAGCATTGCTGTGTCATTGTGAAGACACTGTAAGGGAGGGTCTGGCATGAAAGCTTGGCAGTGGAAGTTTTGTCACACACCATAGGAGGAAAAACATATTGGAGGCCTGGGGAAGGGTAGGGCATTGGTGCAAAGAGCTAAAAATTGCTTCATATACTTAAGGAAGCATTTGCATGCTTCATCAATCATTATGTATTCTAAAAATAGCAAATCTCCATGCTTCTAAGAATTTTGCAATATTTGATGTTTTCAAAAACTCTAGAGCCATCTTACTCTGAGTTTATTCTGTCTCTTTCTCTTTTTTCCAAAACACAAATCCTTCTTTTCAGACCTTTTCTTCTTTTAGAAAATCTTAAAAATGGAAACTACAGCAACACAGGAATCAGAAGTCTGAATAAAAAGAAGTATAAAATGTAGTTTTTGAAAACTTTGCACTTTTTGTGAACCCTGTGACTTTTGTGCACTAAGATAATGATGTTTTAATGGCTAGAAATAAGAGTAATAAATGTTTTCTTCCCTTTCCCTTAGTTTGGAGATTTGCTGTTTGAAGAGGAGGTTGAACAGTGTGCTGACCTGTGTCAAAGAGTTCTCCATCACTGCAGCAGCAGCATAGATATTACACGGACTCAAGCCTGTGCCACTCTTTATCTCCTCATGAGATACAGCTTCAGCTCTACCAGTGTAAGATTTTGATGGCAGCAGTGTATTTTATGCCGCCTTTTTTTTTGTGATCAATTGAAACAAAGGTTGAAGTTGCAATAGCAAGTGGAACGCATCTGCAGTCACCCGGTCTGCTGTTTCACACATTTGAGCCAAGAGAAGTGCTAGAAGTGCATGAGGAAAGTAGCTTTAATTATTGTTCATTGCTTTGATTCAGGAAACATGACTCAATATTGTCCTGCAATATCTGTAAATGCAGCTTCAAACAGAGCAGAATTAGGCCCCTGGCAGCAAAGACTATTCAATGCATAAGCAATACCCTTCACATTGTCTTTTTCCTTTCATTCCTGTGTCAGAACGACTCAAGTCTAGTTCTATTCTAATGCAATTGCAACCTCTGTAATTAATAGGAATTCTTCACCAACTCCTTGGTCTTAGGACTAAGCTCTGATTTTTACCACACATGTGGAGCAAAAAACTTACATTATGTATGTAGATTAATAATGTTCTAGCACAAAAGCATATGCATTAGCATTTTGGATAGCATCTGATCTTGCACAGAATTTCCTTCACTAATTATTATTTTAAAGCCTTGGATATGTAAAAAGTGTAAGCACTGCAGAAGGAAAAGGTACTGCAGGCACACCATGATCATCAGGGTGTAATGCATCACCAATGAACCACCAATTGAAGCTCCCAGAGGCCTTTTGCCTCCCAGATTTGTTTCCAGAATGTTTTTCCACTCATTCTTCCTCATCTGTTCCTCTGTGTGGTCTGATCCACACACCCACTGGCCTGTGCAAAGGGGGAAAGGGGTGCTTCTGGCTTTCTCCTGTCTCAAGAAAACATGCATATTTCAAGGAACATTCTAGCACCAAAGTAGAGACATGTCAGAATTAGGGATCTTTGGCTTAAGTGGGTCAAACATGATTAGCTTGATGCACCAGAGGCCAGTTATGTGAGCAGTAGTCTACTGCACTCATTCTGGACAGGAGAAAGTGTGTTTTTTCATAGAGGAGGTAGATGTGTGAACTGCAGTGCAGCCATCATTCTTTCATGCTTTTGTTTTTTTTCTTCTGGAAGAATTTTTCAAGAGTGAAGATGCAGGTGACCATGTCGCTAGCTTCTCTGGTTGGAAAATCACCTGAGTTTAATGAGGAATTCCTTCGACGATCCTTGCGAACCATCCTGGCCTATGCAGAGGAAGATACAGATATGCAGGCAACGCCATTTCCCATTCAGGTTAAATCTCTTATGGCATCTGTGGCTTTTAGCAGGAGCTTTCACGTAGGACCAAGCAAGTTCTAGATCTTGGTCCTTCAAAGCAATGAAAATAAGGATGAAGAGACTATTGCATGAGTTTATTTCTAGCACAACAATAAGGGGGGAAGAAATGGATATTATTCCATAAAATAAACTCTAAAGAATGTCCCCTGAAATCGCATTACAGGAGAATCATCTCTTGGCTTTGAGTACAGCTTTCTCCTAGACCCCAGCAGGAACCATGCCCTCTAAGAGTTTCCCAAAATGGAATTTGATTCATTGTGCTTTCAGACAAGTATCACCTGGGAAACTTCTCTCTCTTTGCAAACTTGTAAGGTGTCAGCAGCAATAATGAAAAACATGTCAGACAACTGTCAAACACTTTGTTAAAATTCTTAGGCTAACTCAGGTTGTGCTGAACACTTAAAAAAACATCTAGTTTCAGATGTAAGATCAACTAAAGCTGAACTCCATTAGCACATCTTACTTTTTTCATTCAGAAATAAATAGATCAAAGGATTTCAGTTCGTTTTGATTAATTAAAATGTGTGTGTGTGTAAGATTTGCTATGTGAGCAGCCTTTGCTGAATTACATAGAGCTGAAGAAAACATCCTGACATTTCCTTGGGTAAAAGAGGCTTAAGGAGAGTAACATCATCTGGTCCAGATACTGTTGTTTTTCCAGAAGGAAAAAATAAACACCTGAGAATGACACATTGATCTTTGCATTGCTTCAGGTAGAGGAGCTACTGTGTAATCTGAATGGCATCCTGTCAGATACAGTGAAAATGAGGGAATTTCAGGAAGATCCAGAGATGCTGATGGACCTCATGTACAGGTGAGTCCATTTAGAATTGCTACTGAGAAAATTCTGCAGTGAGGTGAGCTGAACTATGCATTTTAGGGACATAGCTGTGACAAACTCTCTATCTGTTCTGTTTGTGCTCATTTCCTTTTTAGCACAGCTGGTCTTTAGCTGGGCGCCCGGGCTGCAGTAGTGAGCACATTGCAGTGCAGCCTCTGGGAGGTGGACATAGATTTGGGCAAGGATAAGAGTCAGGAACATTGAAGAGTCTTGGATGCAGCAGTTTTACTTTCCTCATAGCCCCTCTATCTCCTGCCCAGCACTGCCTAGCCATTTATTTTCCTTTCTGTTTAACGAATCATACAGAATAAAGACAGAGATGTCTTCTTCTGTTCAACCCAGGAGAAGAAATATAAGGGTATTTTTGTTATTTGAGAAGTGGTCATTCACAGCTGCTTTCTGGCCTGTGTTTTCAGAATTGCAAAAGGGTACCAGACATCTCCGGACCTGAGGCTGACTTGGCTGCAGAACATGGCAGAGAAGCACACCAAGAGGAAGTGCTACACAGAAGCAGCCATGTGCCTGGTCCATGCTGCAGCGCTGGTGTCAGAGTACCTCAGCATGCTTGAGGACCGCACCTATCTCCCTGTGGGCAGTGTCAGTTTTCAGGTAAAAGGCTTTGATGGCATAAGGCAGCTCTGGTGTGTGTGTTCATTCTTGTGCTAAGCAAAGCAGAGGTGCATGTGTGCGGCAGATGTTACAATGGCAGTCTCCAGCTTCTATTTCCTGCAGTTTGATACTGTAATCTCCCACTTGCCAAGCAGAACCCCTCTATTATTACATGCTTTTTTCTAGGGCTCTTACTTATCAACTGTGACAGATGCATGTTTCAAACATCTTTCTCATAATCTAGGTAATTGGAGCTGCTCAGCTCTTTCAGGTGTGTTCTCCAGTCCTTTGACTGCCCTCAAGTTACTAACCAAACCCTTCTGGCTGATGTATAACACAATCACTGCAGTCAATCCAGTATATCCAAGTCAAGTTAAAATGTCCCATAAGTTTTTTCAGCACGAGCTGTAGCTCTCATGTTATCTCTCTGAAGACTTCACTGGTTCTTTTGGCATTGTTGAGCTCTTTAACTCAGTAATAAACTGGTCTTTTCCAGACAGTTTTCTTGGGTTTAGTTTTTCACCTTACTTTTCTACATCACATAGATGAAAGCATAAGTCTTTGTGGCTAAAGTTAAACTCTTTAAAATGCATATATATATCCACTTAGTTTATCAGATTATGCAGTTTTAGATACCCTTACCTGAATTAACTTTACATGCAAATTCAATTATTTTAGTGATTCTTTTCTCCACATTATTAAAAAATAAAAATGGCCAAACTCTTAATTTATTGCCGTGTGTTGATAATTTCTCTTATATCATTATTCCCTGAAACCAGTGAATTGTTGGCTGCAGTGATTAAAGTAAATTATAAATCATTTAAACTAATTAGTGGAAATATTTTGTAGGATCACCTTAGACGTTATATAGATATCCACTGTTTAAACATTATTACCTTTATTGGACTGTAATTCCTTTCTTTAGAAAGTATCAGGCTTGTGTTGATTCAGTCTAAGCACAATACTTTTAAGGTTTTCTTTAGTATTTTGTATCAGTATTTCCACCATTTTGTCCTGGTGCAGTCTGATAAACCTATCACCATCTGCTCATCTTGTACACTTTCAAGAAGTAGATGATCCCCAACACATTTCATCTTCTGGAACTTCCCCAGTTTTCTAAAACAAATGGCAGCTCAGGATTCACTGCTTGAATACTCCTTGCTTAGGTTTTTTTTTTTTTTTTTTTGATCTGTTGCAGACCCCATTTTATTGTCAAAGTGAGTTTGAAATACCTAACTAATATTTGGTGAATTCATCATCCCTTGATAAAAGCACACTGGGGTTTTCCCCTTCAAAATAGTAAATGTGAACATGATTGAGCCACTTGGCATTTTGCATTGAATTTAGTTTGTTAGACATTAGTATTTTCAATACCACCTCAGAAATCAGGCTATAGACAAGTGTTTATTCTTGATTTTCTTTAGAATCAAGATACGATAGCTCTTTTTAATGGCTAAACTTCTGGCCATGGATTTATTCTTCTGCCATTTTGCATCCCTTATCATTTTGTATATCTTCAAATTTCTAACTTCCATGCATTACTTCTATTTACCCTTCTTTCTTTCTAGTTGTTGGACACTATCATCATTTGGATATAAGTGAAATCTGCATTCCCTCCCCAATGTCATCCTGCTCCCAGTCTGCCTTGAGTGTTCACACTTGGCTCTAATGCAGTTCCTCCCTCCATTGCTCCTAGATTATGCAGGTTGCTATAAATTGATATGTTTTCATTTATGTTAGAGAATTGAAGTCTATTGTGCAAGGCAGTAGGCAAGCAAAAACTTAGGAGGTTAAAAGCAGTAAATCAAAATGCTTGTGTAATTACATGTTTTCCAAAGACACAGTTGCCCCATAGGAGAGAGGTAATAAAATGCCCTAATGACAAGAACCCAATTACTTAACTCTTTATCTGACGGCACAATTCTGAATTTCAGTTTACTCAATAACAGTAATTAACTATAATAATCCTTTGCATTTTTACATAGGCTTTCAAGAAAAGATTTCCCATTCTTTACGAACATGCTTATGTTCTTTAGCAGCTGTGGAGATCTTATTCAGAGGGCTTTGTTAAAAGAGCGTTTTTGTTTTGTTTTGCATAACAGACTGGCTCAGTTTTAACTTACAGGTCTCACTCACTGCCTCTTTCTGTGATCATTTCTTCATTTGGCTCAGATATGAGATCAACTAATACTGGTGATATGCATTTAGATGTGGAATTGAGGGTGATAATAATGTGAATAAAAATATTATTCTTCATTAGTAGAAATATTATCTCCTTTTCACAGATAAGTAAAATGAGTCAGCAAAGGATCAAATCAGTTCTGATTTTGATCTTCTGCAGTGAGTCTGCTAGCATCCAGAAAACTGACTGTCAGTAGAGTAATACTTTTCCTTACATTGTACCAGACGAAATGCTTCCCTCTGCAATCAAAACTATCTCTCAAAATCAAAGTGAGATCACTTTCAGTGGAATTCCATTTGAGCTTAATTCATGTTTACACTAAATCCCCTTCACAAGTGCTAAAGCAGAATTAGTAAGAGTATGAAGTGCATAGGGACTGACTTTAAAGCCACTTTGTATCAACATAGACAAGTACTTAGTGTGTGTTGTCTACCTGCTGAGATACACAGCCCAAGCAGCCAAATTTGCTTGGGCTGTTTGGGCATCTAGGTTGCAGGCTACCCTGGCCTTATTTAACATGGTGATAAGGGCTGGGGATCAGGGAGGTTTTTGAGTTCACAGAAGTGCTTGTTTTCCTTAATGAAAGCTAGGCTTGTGAAATTCAATATAATTGCTGATAAAATACATTGTGACTTATGTATTGCCTTTATTATACATGGGATATGTAAAATTCTTCAATAGGAAAGGTAGATCAAGGCTTAAGTTGGGTGAGGCATGTCCACTTTGTACAAGATCATGCAAGCCCCAGGAGTATGTCATGCAGGTTCTCTCCTCCTAGAGTGCATGGACTATAATGGAAATGTGCATGGAAATACATTCCTGACATTAGTTATTAGAGGCTTAAAGGGAGAGATTATTGGTGTCTGTGACTTTGTTGTTACCTTAGTATATAAACTGCTTCTCTAGACTCTCTTCTCTGCTACAAAAGGAAGAAAAGAGAAAAAAAAAATTAAAAGCCACCAGAGTCACATGAAAACAGTCCTTAATGGCTACTGTAACAGAAAAGGAAAACCTGAATTAATCTGCATGTCTTGTGAGTTTCTGCAGTTTTCTGCCAGTGAACCTAAGTCTGGTTGAAGTCACTCTCTTCAATGAGACTGGTCAGTAAAAAGTGGCATAGGTGTGCTAAATGTGCTGTGGTTCTTCCTCTGGCCAAAATTCAGACGTATTCTGGACTCCTGTGAAAGCTGTTCTAAGGCTGTGCTCACCCTTCCAGTGGTGCTGACGTGATGTGCAGACTAGGCAGTGTGATGGCAGCATGGCTGGAGTAAATTTCACCCATGGAGAAATAAATACATCCATAAAACCCAGGGGGAAAGCCCCATGCTGCTAGTGGTGTGTGGTGCCAATTCTTTTATCTGAAATCTGATCAATAGTAACAGCCCTCAGTGTCTCTGCAATTTTATAAAGATGCCTTTAAGGACTCAGCTAGCTAGCCAGCTGGCATCCATCCTGCACTCAGACAGATTGTCATTGCCAGTTTCTGCTGAAGTGAGACACTATGACACTAATTTAACTCCTTTTAATTAATAGAAAATCGAAGCTTAGCGTTTCTGCTGCTGCTGAAAGTTACTTATGCCAGTCCCATACTATATGTACACATATTTTGCTGTTATTTTGCACACATTTCTATATATTATAATTTTTTTTATGTTGATGCCACCCAGTGTCATATATTCAAAGAACTGTAGACATGTTATTTCATGGTCTAGAATCTCAAGAGAGTGGCTTCATCTTTATTTAAGATGAAGACTTAAGACTTCAGTTTTATTTAAATGCACAGTGAGATCCATAACATTAACAAGAAACTGAGTAAATCCTGCAGGTTTGAAGTGTAGTATGGCAGAGGATGAACCAAGAAGAAGCAATCAATTATTGTGGTTTTTAGAGTGATATTGTCTGTGTCCTACTTCTCCTGTGCTTGGAAAAGGTGAATAAAAAGCTTAAAGTTCAATTTATTCAAGCAGATGGCAGAAGGTCAGGAGTGCTGTTTGGAATTTCCCATTCCTAAGTGCCAGCATCAGGAAGGGCACATTACTTGTCTCTCTAGTAGTATTGGGGATTGAGCTCACTGCAAGCTCCATGGAAATCCAGCCATCAGAGAAGAGCTAGTTTGACACCTACAGGAGTCTGCATTTTAAACCTGAGGCTAGAAAGAAAATTGATTATTCTTACAGAGAAACTCCTGATCTGCCATCTATGGAGATTTATGATGTTACTTTCACTTCTAAAAAGTAACGTTAACTATGTGTCACCTGGTTGCATTCCTCTTCCCATCATGTAAATATGTTGAAACAATTTTTTCCTCAATCTTTGTGATGTACTGTTGATTTAGGTTTTTTATTTGTGTGCTCTGATATATTTTAGAACATTTCATCCAATGTTCTGGAGGAATCTGCTGTTTCAGATGATGTTTTGTCTCCAGATGAAGATGGCATATGTTCTGGGAGGTATTTCTCAGAAAGTGGACTGGTAGGGCTGCTGGAACAAGCTGCAGAGCTCTTCAGCACGGTGAGTGAGGACCAGAATCACCAGGAGGGAATGGATAGTGGGCTGCCTAAGCCAGATCCACAGCTTCCTTTGCTGCACAAGAGGAAACAATGCAGTACTCCTAAACTAGGCATCACGGACCTGCCACAGTACAAATAACAAGAGGACACATTTTTGGCTGTCCCAGTACTGCCTCAGTCAGTCAGATTAACCTAGGCTTTTTCAGCCTAGCTCAGCCACATACCCACCTCTACTGTGCAGACCACAGGCAACATCAACAGAAAGTGTCTCAGGCAGGAACCAAGACTTTCAGTTGGTATTATCATGGGATAGTACATTTAAGAAAAAGATCTTTAGGAGGCATGTCAGGGTTACTCCTATACTTTTACAAAGCATAAAACCATGAGCCTCAAAATCTACACTTACTATGTAAGGACTTGTGATTTAGCGTCTCTGAAGGTATCACTTGGGTCCCTTTGTCCAGACAAAGGTTCAGGTTGCCCTGAACCATACATTTCCTGCTGCTAGCCTGCATTTCTAGTTCTTGTAACCCTGAGGCAGAAACCAGGGCTTTACACAGGAATTTGGGCTCAAGAGCCAAACAGATCAGAGATCCAAATTACATCCAGTTCACTGTTTGCTGTCCAGAATGGCCTATTTACTATTACTAGTTTTCAGAACACCAAAAGAAGCAACATAGCAGATTAACAGATGAGTTCCATAAATCCCCTTTTCAGCCAAGCCATTGATGGAGATATAGTTTCTTTTCAGAGTGCATGAGGACTCACTTCATTTCTTCCTCTTTTTTTTTTTTTTTTCGTTCAAAGGGAGGTTTGTATGAAACTGTGAATGAAGTGTACAAAATTGTCATCCCCATACTGGAAGCACATCGCGACTTCAGGAAGCTTACCTTGACACACAGCAAGCTACAGAAGGCCTTTGACAGCATTATTAATAAGGTACTTTTGAGGCGAGGCAAGGTACTGCTAGCAAGACACATTACTGGGTTGCACTATTTGTTGGAGACTGCTGTAAATAAAACTGTTCATGTGTGTATTGGGTTTGCACGGCCAGGTTTTGATAGTGGAAGGGGAGGGTTAAAAGAGTGATGTTAATGAGAAGCTGCTAGAAACTTCACCCATGTCCAACAAAGCCAATGCCAGCTGCTAGCCAAGGCTGGCCAAGGCTGAGCCCATCAGTGACAGTGGCAGCACCTCTGGGATAATATATTTCAAAAGGGAAAAAAGTTACTGGCCAGATGTAATTGTGCTCAGGAGTGGACAATATGTGAGAGGAACAGCCCTACACACACCAAGGTCAGTGGAGAAGGAGGGCAGGAGGTGCTACAGGTGCCAGAGAGAGATTCCCCTGCAGCCTGTGGTGCAGACCAGGGTGAGACAGCTGTGGCCCTGCAGCCCATGGAGATCCACAGGGGAGCAGAGACCCACCTGCAGCCCATGTAGAAGCCCATGCCAGAGCAGGTGGATGCCTGAAAGAAGGCTGTGACCCCATGTGAAGCTCACACTAGAGCAGGGAGGAACCACAGGCTGGAGCAGGAGAAGGACTCCTCTCCCTGAGCAGTGGGAGAAACAACATGTGACAAACTGACCATACCCCCATTTCCCATCTCCCTGTGCCACTGGGAGAGAAGATGTAGAGCCTAAGGAGAAAGGGGGAAAGGTGTTTTGAAAATTTGTTTTACTTCTTGTTATGCTGTTCTAAGTTTTATTAGTAATAAATTCAATTAGTTTTCCCAAGTCAACTGTGTTTTGCCCATGATGGTAACTAATTTGTGATCACCCCCTATCCTTATGTCAACTCATGAACCATTCATATCTCTCTCCTGTTCAGTTGCAGGGAGGGATAATACAGTGGCTTTGATGGGACCTGGCATCCTGCCCTGATCAACCCACCAGAATTTGAAATAATTCCATTTCCTTTTTTCAAATGAAAGCTTCCATATGCTTGGGTCTACCTACATAGTCTACAGTGTAAAAAGGCTCTCCATACAAAAAAAGCAGAAATGAGTATAAATGGTTTTAACTGAACATGTCTGTGTCCACCTGGCCACATCTGTTTAACAAAAATAACTTTACTGTCAATTCACTAGTGTTTTCAATTATAAAACAGAAAAGTGTTTATATTTATAAAACATATTTCATAAGTATGAAAACCGATCTAAATTCTCAGCACTCATACTGTCCCTTCTCTTTCTTCAGAAGAACCTTATTGCTGAGCCTAGTCAGTTTCAAATTCATATCAATTTTCATTGCAAATTTGCAAAATTTTAATTTTATTACATGTATTCAAAGGAATTAAAAATTAATAAGGTATTTTGTTCTGTGCAACCTCCTTCTTGATCAGCTTAAATTTTAAATTAGATTGCAGTAAAATATCCTCTTAGTTATATGCTTGTAATCCATCAGCGCTGATGATATATAGAAGTGGCTTTGAAATGGTGAAAATGTAGGACTAGTGGGTTCTCTTTTACATCATCTGGGAGAAAAAAAAAGGCTTCCAAATGCTACAATGTCCACATAAAGCAGTTGTAAATTTCCTCCCTTTTTTTATCAATTAGGGTCAGAAACGAATGTTTGGAACTTACTTCCGTGTTGGTTTCTATGGATCAAAATTTGGGGACTTGGATGAACAGGAATTTGTTTATAAGGAGCCTGCAATTACAAAACTCCCTGAGATTTCTCACAGATTAGAGGTAAGGAAAAGCATTATGTTAACAGGATCTGAAATGGTATATTGAACTTTTCACTTAACCCACACAGTCCTTATATTATCATTGCTATATAAAAAATCAGTAACAAACTGATTTGTAGCATAGATTATTTCCTTAGTGCATATCCTTTCCACAGTATCCCTTTTTAAAACATAATTATGTAAGTGATCCATTCTTTTGTGGCTATGTCTCTTACAAGCAGGCCTGTAAAACGTTGAATGATTTTGAGCATGCCAGATATTTGCTTTGGTATCTTTTCAGCTTTTTTTATAGAATTGCTATGTTCCGTTCTGTAACCTCAAGTTCTGTGATTTTCTGAGCAACTCACATTGATCTTTGTCAGCAGATGCCTTACCCTGGCCAGCTGTGGCTTGTGGAGCAGTATACTGACTGTCATGGTTATCACTCCTTTCTCCTAGAATTGCATTAGCATTGCATTGAGGGCTAAAATTTTGGGATAACTCTGTTTCCTTTCTAGGGATTTTATGGCCAGTGTTTCGGGGAGGATGCTGTGGAAGTGATTAAGGACTCTGCTCCTGTAGACAAAAGAAAGCTGGATCCCAATAAGGTAGGGAAAGTACTACCCAAAGGGCTGAGTGCTTTGTCACACAAGAGAAATGGGAAGAGAAGGTCCCTTTACAACTTTTATGCTCAAACATTAAGGCACTAAAAGAAACCACCCAACTTGGTATCTCTGTGCCCAGGGGTATTAAAGCCTCTGTGACGGGCTTAGCGTGGTAGCTTGTCACAGAGTATAGAAATTAAAAGTTCTGATCTCTGGTCCCTGCCCTGGTTCTGATTCCCAGGGTTAAGCTGTGCCTTCCGAGATGCAAGTTTTGTTAGCTGTGAATAAGAAAATGACACCTGAAGGATTTTCAGCTCTTTGCTTTTCCAGACCATCCTTAGGAAATGTGTACTAAGGGATACCTCACATGCACCATTGCTTTTACATTCCTTGGGTTGTAAAGTACTGTACCTGTTCTTCTCTCTTTTCTCAGGCATACATACAAATTACTTTTGTGGAGCCCTATTTTGATGAGTATGAGATGAAGGACAGAGTTACCTACTTTGAAAAGAACTTCAACATCTGCCGGTTTATGTACACTACGCCTTTCACTATGGATGGGCGTCCCAGAGGAGAGCTTAGTGAGCAGTACAAGAGGAACACCATCCTAACCACAATGCATGCTTTCCCCTACATCAAAACTAGAATCAGTGTCATCCAAAGAGAAGAGGTAATTGGGGTTTGAAGACAGATTTAATTTCTCGAGGACTGAAGGAGTCTCTGGGTGGGAAGATTTTTAAATTTATGCTTGGCAGAAAAAAAAGAATGCTGAATTTCTCTGACACTGCTCTTGTAAACAGAACTATCACAGAAGGGACAGACAAGGCATAGAGATACACTATGAAGAAGAGACAATAGCCAGTGTACATTCTTCTTTAGAACTCCTAGCTCTAATGCTGTGTAGGAGGATATGTGGAGCTCCATTTGTAGCTATACTTCTAGCTGATAAAGCAGAAGTAGGATAGGAGTACAGTCAGAGAACTAGACTGGGCTTAGAGCTGGTTTAGAGACAGGGAAGCTTTATACTACAGAAAGCACCATTTCAGGCATGAAGTAACTTAGAATAAGAATGAATTTATGCAAACAGGAGGTCTGATTCAAACCCAATTTCTGCAAATGATAAGAGCTTTGGATCAGCTTTGTCTTAGCTTGTCTAAGAGCTTTGGATCAGCTGCACCATCTACCAAGATGACCATCTACCAAGTTAAATTGAATAGTGTTCCTGGGTTTCACAACTACTGCTTTTGAAACAGGAGAATGATAGTGATATTGTTGTATTTAGAATAGATCAGCTGCATGCATGATTCAGGTAATGAACCATCTTTTCTTCCCTCTCCCTTAGTTCATTTTAACACCAATTGAAGTTGCTATTGAAGATATGCGTAAAAAAACACAGGAACTAACTGCAGCCACCAACCAAGAGCCACCAGATGCCAAAATGCTCCAGATGGTCTTGCAGGGCTCAGTTGGAGCCACTGTAAATCAGGTAAGGGATCCAAATAAGCCAGATGAAGTGTACTTTTCTCACTGTGCATTCTTTTTTGCACTCCTATTTCTTGCACTGGAGGAAGTACATCTAGTCAGACACATTTAATCACTGTGTGTATTTAAACTTCATCCGTTGATATTTAGTCACTGTATATTGTTCATTAGCTATGCTTTAGGTGAAAGTGTTCATGGGAAGAGCTCTTCTAGCTGTAGGTGCAAAAACTCATAGAAGTCTTGTGAATGCATCCAAGGATTTTTCATTTCTAACATGCTAGCTGTCTCAGCCATTTTGTTCATTCCAGATTTATCCTTGGGGAATGGGAATAATAATAACAATTTTCCCGTGGAACTACCACAAACTCAGTTTCATGGAAATTAAGTCAATATATGAAGTCAAGACCTGAGTGCCCCAAAGTAAAGCTGAGATGCAACAGGTACAACATAAACATACACACTAAAAAAAGCCCATGCAATTAAAAAAAAAATTAAAATTGTATGCTGAAGCCATGGCTGAGCAAAAACTCGGTGTTATACACAACTTCACAGAGTTTGGGGTTTTTTTCTGAAAGCCTAAATACTCTCAGTATTCAACCAATGCATCTATTATGAAATAATGTATTGTTGCAAGCTTTGCAAAGAGTGATCTTTTTCAGCACTGGGCTTATTGCCTGAAGGTCTTGTAATACACACACAGGAGCTGTGTTTCTCTAATATAATCAGGTTGGTCACTGTGTCAGCTCCTCTCTGCTGAGCAGAATTTGTTCCCTTTGTTGTGGGACTGGAGGAGGAATAACAACAGGAGAGGATAAGATATGATGGGCAAAAATTCTGCTCGCCAAAGGAAGTATTATGGGGGAAAGGGAGCTAAAATCCATCCTGTTATGATAACTGTGCATAGTTTTATTTTCTCTTGTAATTGTACTCATGAAATGACAAACAGCTTTAAACAAATGTGTGTTCTGTTTTCAGTCTAAGCAGGTGGGTTTGACATTTTCCTGTGTTATTTCCATAAGGGACCACTAGAGGTAGCGCAAGTGTTCCTGGCTGAAATTCCAGCAGACCCCAAACTTTATCGACATCACAACAAGCTGAGGTTGTGCTTCAAAGAGTTTATAATGAGGTCAGTAAAACAAAATTGAGATGCTGAATTGCATCAATACGTTCAATATTAGCAATACTGCAATGATAATATAACTGAGTAATTACCTATGCAAGTTAGCATCATGAATCCTGGCATCTCACACTTTGAACACTTGAACCACACTTGTTATTTCTGCTTCACATGAATGCTTAGGTAGGCATTGCACTCTCAAAGAGAAGAAATATTAACACTCTAATAATGTATAAATTAGGATCTTCCATTTGTTTTGTCTTTTGACATCTTATAGAAATCAAACATTTCAGACTATTACCTTGATTTGAGTTTTAATAAAATGACATTCTTACTTGGAAAGCTGTTCATAAGAAAACCACATCTGTCAAGCAGACACAGTGGTAGTGGCAGACACAAGTCCTTTGCTTTAGATACGTTTGTAAATCTCAACAAGAATATTCACATATGAAGATACTCATCTCCTTAGTCAGACTATCCTCCTTGCTGAAGGATAAATTTGAGTTAAATAAAAACAAATCTTATGCATAAAATACAGCTTCTAAATATTGCTATTGCCAATTTATCTGTTTATACAGTAAGTAGGCAGCTAGCTCAGTATTCTGCAGTCATTAAATTTGCTTTTTATTAATTCACTCATGCTTTCCTAATTTCTTAAAAATATCATCTCAATTTATGTACTTGGAAAAAACAGAACTTTCTTATTTAGTTCATTATCACTTTAGTCTTGACCAGAGAAATGCCTAGACTAAAGGAACTGGATTCTTTTCCATTTAAATTACCTAAAACATAATAAGGGAGTTTAACAGAAGTAGACTATATATATAATGTATTTTTTTCTTTCCTTTTGTCTAGGTGTGGTGAAGCAGTGGAGAAAAACAAGCACCTTATTACTGCTGATCAGCGGGAATATCATCAGGAGCTCAAAAGAAACTACATAAAACTGAAGGAGAACCTTAGACCCATGATTGAGAGGAAGATCCCAGAGCTGTACAAACCTGTAGTGAAAGTCCATAGCATAAGGTATAGTTTGGACAGGTTATTTGTTATGGCTATACAAAAATATGCCATTTTTTGCAAGGAAGAAAGGGAGTTTTACTGGCAGCTAAAACCAAGCTGGAATGTACACTACCAACTCTATTTCTGATTAAAGAAATCTGCTGACTTCCACTGGAGATCATTGTAGTGTTAGCTGTATTTCTCAAGCTCTGCATTCCAGGGGTAGAGGATTTATGTAATTTCAATGCATTGTTAGATAAGACTTCCCTCTCACCCTAACAAATTTACTGGAAATATCTTGTGATTTTTCAACCTTTGAAGTCAGAAAGGAGATAGAACAAGTATGGCACCATGTGGTGTTAGGCAGCATGAAGTCATCCTTTCATTACAGAAAACATAATGCTTTTGAGTCACGTGACTGACACAGAAGAGTCTAATGTTCTTTGATTATGACTATATGCTTCTTCACAAAGCCATTGTGTCCAGTTTGGGGTGGGAGAAGAAGAAATGACAACTCTGACCTGCCAACACATAGCATATTTCAGCTGAGCTTCTTTTCACAAGACAGGTATTTCTTTGATTGTTTTTCATTTGCCAACTCTATTTATGAATCTGTTTCATTGCAGGGAATCTTTTCGTAACCACAGTTTTAGGAAATACGATACCCAGACTTCTTCCCAAAGTACCTAAGAACTAGCTGCTTGGCCAAGGAAGAGCTTCATGCTGCAAGACAAACATCATGGAGTATTTATTCCATATCTATGAAATAAGAAATCTCTCTGAAGACAGCATGTGCGCTTTTGGATAGCATGCAGAAAAGCATTTACACAAGATCACTGAATGAAAACTAGGGGATAAATCCTAATCAAGCACATATCACAAGGGCTTGGAAAGGAAGGGGATGCTTTTTAGATACTTTTGTATATATTGTACAGTAATGTCCTAATGCAGAGGGGTGGACCTTAGACTGGCCAGTGGCATGAAGCCAGTCATAACTAGGTAACAGACAAAGAACTTTGTGCGGTTTGATTGAGGTGAATCCAAATAACATGTCTAAGGAATAACAACAAATTATATGTGTTTATAGTCCTTTTCCAAGACAGCATTTACCCATTCGCTTTTGGCAACGAAGCACATTCTGCAAGTTAATCACATACTTAAATTTTGTCTTAATGAGGAGGGACATGGTTACCTGCTCAGTGTTTGCTGAGCTGGCGCTCCAGGGAAGGATAATTTCCTCAGTCAGTTTCTGAACAGATTCTTTGTCATGGCCCTTAACTGCAGGGAGTTCTGCACAAGTTTTCTCAACCAAAGCATGGAAATCAAGAAGTAGTAATAGATAGTTTTTATAGATCTTCTAAATTTTTTTCTAAATATAGGGACTTGCAGTATAGTGACTTGACATGCAGTTAGTAATCTGTGACATATTTAGCAGAGCTAGCAAGTAATAGTTTAAAAATATGCTAAACTATGAGTGATTCTTTATTACATAAAGCTCTTATGTAGATAACCTTATCCAAAATTAACTACAGAAGCTCACAATGGGGATTTCCTGCAAATCACTTGACTCAGGCTTTACTGCAGCTTACACATAATTTGTAATACCTAGTGCTTGATATTTTTTGAGTCCTAAGCAAATATCTTAATAAGTAATCTTTACAGAACTTCTCTGAATTATGGAAATATTATTACAATTCTGCAGATGAGGATGCAAAGAGGGAGGAGAAATTAGACTTTGGAACTCATTTAGGACTTTTGGAACTCATTAGGACTTTTAGAACTCCTTTAGTGAGACAGTGGAAGAGATACAATTTTTATTGTGACTGTGCTTGCCACATAATGTTTGTATTTTGTAACAAAGATCTGTGAAAGCATCCTAAATATTACCTCCTCTCCTGCACCTCTTCAATGTTTTGGAAATGATACTTTAATGCTGATTAAAGTAACCAATTCCATTTGCCCAAGCATAGAATTTAATGTGGTGGGCAATTCAAGGAAATGGTCAATTTTTTTCCTTTGTTCTTCATTTTAGAAAATTACAATGAAGTTTCTCAGAGCTGATGCCATATGTTTCAAAAGGCAATGCCTCTTTAATCCAAAAGTGTAAGGGAGATTGAGGCTGTTGCTTTTAGTGGAAACATTTTGACTTTTTATTGTCACCTGCAGCCTTGCCATTTCATAATATGAATTTGTATCATATTTTGAATGTGCCACACGTAAAAGATTAGCACAGATGATCAAACAAGATGAGATGTGGAAATAGGTGAAATAAACCCTGCAGTTACACAGCACTTGGAGTGTAAAAAAATAATTTCTGTCCTCATTCATAGTATTGTTAAATTAAATAATAAGGAATAAGTGACTGACTTTGAAGTGAGCATATCGAAAGTACATAAGCAAATGGTATAAAAAGCTCAAAGCAAAAGATGCCTCTATGTCAGAGTAGCTTCTCTATATTCAAGTTGCTTTGAAACAGTTCTAGATTGAAAAATTATTGATTTCCCAAAGTTTTGAAGCTACAAGACCTCTGCCTATCAGAACCTAGCCATTTCTCTATCGGTTTTAACTTCCAGGTGAGAAGAAAGGTCAGAATATTGTCATCATTCAAACCCACAATTCATCATTGCTGTTTACAAGATACTTGTCCTTTATAGCCAACTAACAGAAACCTCAGGTAAATAAAACCCCTAACAGGTGTACAATGTACTAGATAGAAGTAATGAAGTGGTTCCTTGAACTGAAATAGTGCTCAGGATAATATGAATACTGATGAATTCTTACTCCCATTTTACAAGTTGAGCACCTGACAATCAGATGGCCAGTCTTGCCCTCAGTTTGCATTTCATGTTGTCCCTTCTGCAAATGGAACATGGCTTGTGCATTTCTTTCAAGACCTGAACTACGTGAAACAAATTTTCTATCTTACAATATTCATTTTGCAATAAAGCAACTGTTACACAGCATATTTAGAAGTGCCTTTGTGTTGCATCTTGTACCTCAATAGAACACAGCTGGAAAGAAAATTTCAGTAGTAAGAACATTTTCTAGTAGAAGCACCATTTATCAGAAAATATATTTATCTGGGCAGAGGATGTGTTGGTCTGTCTTTAGGATAAATTGTGACTATTGCAGGGATTACAAGCAACAAGTTGCTTCCCAACTTCTGTTTTTTGTTCAGTGTATATGAAAAATGTCACTGGGAAGCTCAGTGACAGTAGTGCCCTCCTTTCTTCCCCTGGTCTGTAGCTGTAGCGCAGAAACATGCCTGATTCCTGAATTCAGCATCTGGACAAATCAAGACTAGGGAGAGTTTTGTGTGTCCAAACTAGGTAGATCCAGGGCTAACTGCTGAGGCTGTCAAAGGGGTACCAGCAGATAAGCACTACCCCATCCTAGACATTTAGCTGGGAGTTCACAGAGCTCACTCAGCCCTTGCAATTACTGCTAGCAGGACCCAGCTTTAAGGAGCATGGTGCTGAATTTGGCACATGAATCCTCTAGCTCAGCACCAGCGTCTCTCTGCTGGCATGTCAGCCATCCCCATCCTGCGGCAGCACATGGGTGGCACGGTGGTGACCAGCAGCCCCAGGTCTGTGCACAGCCCCAGTGCCGCAGGAGAGCGCACCCGATCCGGACCAGGTGCCAGCACACGTTTGCACATCTGGCAGATGTAAGGAATCCGTGCCAGGTATGACAGGGCTAGCAATAATGCCTCGAAGTATAAATGTCAGTGCATTTTGAAAATATTTGAACAGTCAAGGTAGCTGCTTTTGGTCAGCACAATGAACCCTACATGGGCAGTCCTAACACCGGATTTCCTGGTTTGCAGAACAATATCTATACAGGGAGCACACCTTTCATGCTACATGCAAGAAACCACAACAGCAGGAGGTGATGGACTGAACGGGCATGACCATGAGTAGGAGTAGCCACATTTGTGCTGGTACAGAGAAAAGCAGTGTTGTCACTTAAAATTGGCAAGTGTGGGTTATTTGACCTCTCCTGGGAAGCTGAATGCTTTCTCGTTATGTTTCCCACCAATTATGAAGGCTTGGGAAAGCAAAAGCAAACATTTGAACTCTTTTTTGTTGTTTTGCTTTTTGTCTGTTGGAGGTATCATTGTCTCAAGTATTTCAGAAAGGGCAATTAAAGCTTAGCAGAGAGTCTGACACAGAGCCAGCTAGGACTCTTTTAGGTGTTTCAATCTCTCAAAGCAATGCCTGTTATGAAAATGAAGCACACAATAATGATGTTTTACTGGGGTTTACTGCACTACACTGCTGATGTCTTCTGATAGAGAGGAACACATATAAGGAGTGCTCATATGATGTTGCCATTAGAAAAAGTTCCTTTTGATTACAGAAAAAAGACAATGCACTCTCACAGTAGGACTCAGTTTGTGTTTTGGAAAGCTACAGTAAATTCTGGCATTCATTGAGCCCTTCACATAGTGACTATGTTATGTCACTCTTTATGTTCTCACAGAGGGATTAAATTTAAAGATTTAATTACTTATTTTCATTCAAAACCAGACTATTTTGCAGCTGTTCAAGAATTTAAAAACTAACCTTGAAGTAAATAATGTTATCACTCAATATTGATCACTAAAAGATCCTGAAAACACCAAACAAAGTGTTTAGCTGACCAAACCAAGCAAACTGAACCCCTGAAGATGCTCAATAATAACTTTTATAAGAATAATTTAGAAAGCCTTGAAAATTGTAACGTTTTGTTCTGCTTGCCTGTTCTAAGCAATTTGATGCTTTGCACCCTTCAAAACAAAATTTTCTCTTTAGAAAAAAAAAATTACAAAGTTGAATTTTACTTTTATTTTAAGTTTCTCTTCATTATTTTAGAAGATACCTAAATCATTACACACCCTTCTTGCTACATTCTTTTAGAACTATGTCTTGTTACAGAAATAAGGTTTTTCACTATCAGCCTCTATTCATGGAATATTTCTAAACATGCAGCTACTGGTAGGATGCAAATTACAAAAGTAAATTAAATAACCAAAGGGCCAAGGTGTTTCAGCTGGATGGCAAGAGGACTAAGTCTTGTGCATTTAATAAACATGTGTAAAACAACTGGAAGGGAAGACTGCCTATCACACATTTCCAACTTTCCCAATTGTGAAAATCTGTGCAAATTTCTTTCCCCCAAGAAGAGCTCAGTGGATGTAAACAAACAAACAAAAGCAAGTTTAGCACTACTGGTACATCTAGAATTTGAAAGTGCCAGAAAGCTGTCTTAAAACCTTAAGAACCTCAAGCAAGCGTTTCTGGACTTAACACATAGTGAAGAAAGGAAGTACGCACAAACCCGTATCCCTTCCTTTATTTACAGTTGGCTTTTCAAGAGATGAACAGTCCCCTCTCAGGTATCAAAAAAAAAGGTTGGAAATGCTCCAAAGGACTGTTTCTTTTTTACTTAAGGCATAAAATCTTGGGCTCAAATCGAAACCCTTGAGGAGACATTTTTCCCAGAGGAAGAAAGGGAGGGGGAAGGGGAAGGAGAAGGGGAAGGGGCTGTGAGCAAGAACAACTTTACAAAAATTAAGTCGATAGCACTTGCCTCAGATGCTGGAGATTTGTTAACAGCCTGGAAGGATGGCATCTTCACTGTACTTCATACTGCCAGCTTTTAACATTGGGAAAATAATATTAAATCAACAGTGTCTAAAATATTTCAAAGAAGCTGGTTTATGTAAGAGGCTTTAATAATTGATTAAATTAGGAAGAGTAAAATTCTTGTAATCTGTGGCAGATTAAAGAGCATACAGGATGTGTAAAAAGGATTGCTCAACTCAGGTTGTAGGGAAATCCAATTGCCCCCAAGGCCTGCTGCAGCCTAGGACAAAGGCTGCAGCTGAGTGAAAGGAATCCAGCCATTAATAAGCAATCAGAAAGGAAAAGATCAAAACACCAACACTGCTGGGAACAAAGGGAGCAGTACTTTAAATGGGCAGGGTAAACTGCTGAATGTATCTCACTTTCTAGACCATGTGGGGCAATCAGCACCAAAGTGAGGACTGTCGTGCACTAATAGCAGCTGTCATGCAAAAAGTAACCACAAAATATTTAAACAAATAAAATAGAGAAAAATCTATTTTTTCCTAATAAAAATGTTCTTATTTTCTGTGGGTCTTCTGTGGATTAGGTGGGCTGTGTTTCCTTGCTTGTTTGTTTGTTTGTTTGTTGATTTAATGGGTTTTGTTTTGTTTCATTTTGTTTTAATTTTTTTAATGCTGACTTCCTGGATTTTGCTAGTTTACACCAAGGTTTGGGAAACTGAAAAAGCAACAAACAAAAGGCACACTGCTTTCACATCCCTCCTTTGAAGGAGACAGAACAAACTTGGGATTGCTGCTTTCAGGAGAGGACTCAGGCTATTTACAGGAGTGACACAGCCCTGCATATCTCCTGCAGTAATGGGTGTCAGGAGTGACCACTGGTTCCACATCCTATGCACAAAAGGGGTGCTGTGGATGGAAAATACATAGCTTGGAAATAAAGCTATTCATGAGTTCATTGAAACACAAATACAGTATTTTTACACCAGGCATGTTGTACCCCTGCTGGTGCAAAAGCCAGTATCGGAAGCTTCAGGATGAAAAATCTTTGTGAGTTATGAGAGAGAATCTACACCCATAACCAGTGTTATAAAGCACAGATTAATCAGCATGGCATGCGTTTGAAGAACAAATAAATTGTCCCCAGCCTCTGCAAAGCAGCTTCACACTGATCTCATCCAAACAGGAGCAAAAGGCCTGTTGTCTTCTTCAGCTTGATGTCTAGTCAAGATGAAACCTTTACTGTTGAGAGTCATTAAACGACCATCAGATGGGCCCTTATTTGTTAAATCAGTCAGCAGGTGAGAAGAATAGAATATGGGTCCACCACCCTTCTCAACAAAATGCCCAAGTACATCAAGTTTTTTCTTGCCTTTTTACAGTTAAGGCCCTCAATCATATTTCTTTAAGAAAAGATACCATGCCTCTAAGTTAAAATACTCTCATGAACTTGAAACTAGAATGAAGGGTGAGAAACACTATTCTAAGAGGACAGTTGTCTAATGAATTTGACGAAATAAAATAATCATTTGTACAAAGTAAACAAATTTGTCTATGTAGAAGAGAATAGGACCTACCTATATCCTACCAGCTCCACAATGAAGGAGAAACTCCTCCAATGACCTATGTATGAAAGAAACAAAATGCTGGGGTCATTAGCTTCCTCATTCTGCTATTCCTTGGCATGAACATGCATAGATTTAGGATTGCATCAAATGAGTCTAACTTCGGGAGCTGATTTTATAAATTTCTTGTTCCATCAAGAAATTGCCAATGTTTTTTCTGTCCTGAGTTCTTCCTACACGTGTTGTTTTGCCTGTTACTGTGGGTCTCAAGTTTGCTTCTGGGGTGCTGTAAAATATTTTCTCCCTGCCCTGGCATGTAAGACAAGCATCCTGTGAATATCCAACCTCATTCAGGCCAACTCTGCCTCTCATGAGTTGTCACTCAGACATGCTCATCTTTCCCAGCACAGGTGTCCAAAGAGACCTTTGGTGATAATTTTAGGTTTCAGCATGATTCTCCAATGTAGTTCAAAACCCCAGTTGCTGTGTGCACATATCCATTGAGGAAATTATTCTATTAATCTCTCAGATGAATCATGACAGGCATCAAGTCCAAGTAAGGCCGTTTGCAGAGATTTGAGCTTGGTTGTACAACTTCATTATATTGATGATACAACTACATTAAACTGCAGTGGCCTCCTTGTCCTGCTCAAAAATAAAGGTCTGGGAGCTCTGGGGAATCAAGCATTTTTAAAATATTTCAGGGACAGAAGTTTGGTGGCAACTTTTTCGTCTGTCTTATTAGAATTGCTCAAACCTTGGGGAGCATATTCTGACACTGCTTCTCCAAAGGCAAGTGCTACACTTCATCTAGTAAATGATTTCTGGAGTTGCATTCCTGTGCATTCATGCACAAATCAAGAACACTGTTCTGCCTCAAATATCCATAGGCCTAATGGTGAGATCCAAGACAATGTGTGGCAAACAGCAACACGTACCCTCCAGCATTGAAAACTCTGATGATGGAAAATCAGGTGCCCTGCTGCATTCTTTCATCTCACTGTGGATTCTCAGGCAAACATATGGTATTTTTTCCCTGCTGCCACTGATGTGAGCCATGAACCAGGGTGGAAAAAATACCATGCCTTTTTTTGTGTTTGTGTAACATCCTTCCTTTGCAGATAGGGCTCTGCAGAAACCAGCCAGTGGCGTCCTGTGCTGAGAAAAGAGAGACAACGTGCATCTACTGAAACTGCTGCACCCCTAAAAGTCAGTCAGGACAGCAGATGCACAAGGGAGAAAAAGCTGGGCTTTTACAGGCTTGCAGTGGAGAGGATTACTCTGGCTCTCAGCTGCCATGCCCACTGTGAGGGGTCATCCCCACCAGTGTAACACATTACCCCTGCTCTCACTGTGGTGTGCAGAATACTCACGACAGCAAATGTTCAGTATTTTTTAAACAGTGTTTTATTTAATTCCTTAGGCTGCTATCCATCTTTGGCATTGGCAGCTGCTTGGCAATAATCAGCACTTCACAGTGTCCTTGAGAGGCAGAGGTGCCTTTGATGGGGGACACTCAGTAACACAGCCCTGCTCTGCCTAGCCCCTCTCTGTTCAACACACCACAAAGGCAGGGAGAACTTGAGGGGCAAGGGTGGAAGGGTCACTCTGTTTTGGTCGTTCTTAGGTGGGTGCTTGAACACCACTTCCTACATGCCAAATCTTCCATTTGGATTGAAAAAAAAAAAAAAAAAAAAAAAAAGTGTTTTTTTCAGGTAAGAGGTATTTCTAGAATGGACAAAATAAGGCACAGGAAAACATTACCATTTCCTATGGAAAGAACATTTCAACTTTTAGTTTTGTTTGGCAAAATCAGAATTATTCTTATACAATTTTCATAGAATTGGTTTTTTAAATACGTCAGGACTGTTTTCACTACCCCTACAAATCAGGTGAAGTTTGCTGTGGCTTAAGGTCTTCCCTGAAGCTGTGAGTCTTGTGGAATGGTCAGCATCCTATTTTCTGAGGTTAGAGAAAGGTGGGAGAAGAGAAAATATGCAATTTATGAGTAGGGTGCTGAGGAGCTGCTTGCTGTGGAGCCGTAGATGTACATGGCAGTTTGAGGAAGACCTAAGGCAACTCACTGTTGCCTCTCGTGCTCCTCTACAGTGGCAGCAAAGCAAAAAAATTTCTGCCAAATACAGCAGCAGAGGAAATGTCTGATGCCCTTCCTTTCCACACTTTTACAAAAGTGTGGAAAGGAGGGCCACAGATGGGAACAGGGTTGATGCAACCTGCCTCTAAATTTAGCCCACAGATCACCTGTACTCTGGTGCACTTGCAGCACAGAGGATGCTGATGTGACTGACCCAGTGGCTCCTGAGTAAGCTGTGAAGGATGCCCAACAAAAAACAGGTTTCAGGCATAGAAGTGTTAAAATCCAGAAGGATGGGGCCTGAAAATCCATGAGAGCTCACTCCACCTGAACCTCTGCTCAACTTACTGCAGAAGGGCAGGATGATTTCTCTGAAGTCCATCTTGTTTTTAACACATGCTCTATGTGTGCCGAGGGTTTATCTGTATTGTGAGCAATCTGAAATGTCGGTCAAACCACAATATTTATCTGGACCAGATAATGGAAAAATACTATGTGTTATCTCTCTTCAAAGTATTACTTTTACTTCCAGACATGCCCCTTATGATTTCCTACTCACAGACATGGGGCATCTGGTTTTTGAAGGATATAGGTGGGTTTGGGATTTTTGGGGTGGTAGGGACTTTTTCTCTAAATGTTTAATAGTCCAGACTTCCTACCTGTCAGAGCGGATCACAAATAAAAAACACACCAAGGAGCTAGAAAAGCCCTGCAAAAGCACATATTCCCAGCCCAGTGTCTCTTGCTGGTGCTTAGGCTGAGTAAGGCAAACACCCACTCCCACAGCCCCAGGTGGGAGCTGCACGGGCATCTCCGACAGTGACAAAGCCAGTGCCCAGCTGGGAAGGAGGGAAGAAGGAACCTACTCCTCATGGCTCACTGGAATGTGATGCTACTCTGTGAAAGAGTAGCAACACGTCCACATCTTCATTCGCCTTTCTCCTGAAGGCTTTGGCTGGATTAATTTATACAGAGACAAGTTTCTCTCTTCAGTGCTTGATAGGGTGGGGTCTCTGTCCCCTCTCCAAGCTTCCCTAAATGCACCTGCAGGGCAGATGGAGCAGATTGGCAGGTGCTTACTGGCTCCCCTCACTTTGAGTTCGCCTGCACACCCCTCTGCCACATTTAGCAGATCCCCAGTGCTCCCAGTTAGTGCACTCTGCAAGTCCTCTGCAGGGCCAGACAAGCTCTAAGGAGCTGAACGAGAACCAAGACCTGCCGGTTTTAATTGCACCATCAAAGGAAAGAGCCCCATCCACTGCTTGACCACGCTGAAAGATTTCTGTCGTTCTTATGTAGGTAATGCAACAATTGACTTCTTTATTTAATTTCACTTGTTCTAACTGTCAAGAACTGGCAGCTCTTGAAAGAAAGGATTAAGTGGGAGAAGTGGAAAGAGTCCTATCTGCTTGCCCTGTACACTGCCGTAGTCTGAGTGCTTTCATTCTGTTTGTACAGTTTCTGGTACATCATGGTCCCGACCCAACTAATTGGATGAATAAGCTGATGGTAAGGAGTTGTTTGCTAGTCTGAATATACTTTCTGTTTGGTTGTTAATATAAAAAATGGTAAGTGGTGCTCACTGTTATCTCGATTACTTCTTTCATCAGTAACCCCTTTTTTTAGAGTTGGCAATTCAGCCATCAAAAAATAGCCTCTGGATGGGAAGTCAGCAGTCAGGATTAATAGCTATTAGCATCTTAAAGAGCTGCAGAGTCTGTTTGCATATTTGGACTGCCAATATTTCCAAAAATATGTGGGTTTGAATTAAAATGTACAAAAATACTTCTCTTTTTTTCTTAATAAAAGCTCTGTGGTTTGAGAGGTGGTTTACATTAATGTCATAGCAGCCTTACTTAGAAAAATACTAGATGTGATTTAATCTCTAAAATGTTTAATGGCTTCAGAGATTTCAGAAAAAATACTGGAAATGATTTAGATGGAAATGGCACTGAGCTTATTAGCTTTTTATAGAATGAGAAAACCCTAACATTTTTTGTCTACCATTACTTGAGTGTAGTCCATAGGGGGGGGAAAAAAAAAAAAAACCCACAGATTTTCAAATTTCCTTAATACCCTCCTTGGTCTATTCTGAAATCAATATTCATTGAAGGAAACTTTGGTGGTCTCCATTCACAAACTTCAGGTATCACATCTGGAAAAAAAATATCTGGGAATATGCAAAGCTTCGGGAGAATTAATCGGGGAAAGGCAGAAGAAAAGCAGAGGAATTACACAGAAAAAAGGAAATGAGAAAGGATCAGAAGATGCCAGCATTTGATAGCACACTACATGTAAAACCAGAAAAAACAAGGAGTGTTGCACCACAGCTGTGTCCTTTTGCTCTGTGAAGTAACTCACAATAGTCACCTTGCAGGGTCCTATATCCAGAGCTGGAAAAGGAAACCAAGGATTGTTTTCTGTACACTCCTGATTTTGCTGAGTCTCCTGCATCTTGCTTACTCCTGGCATGTGGATTCTGATTTTTATTTAGGAGGGACAGTCCTGTGAAACCCTTCTTGGCATCATCACAAAGCTTCTGAATCATTTGCTCCTGGAGACACTGGATCCCTGGGGCAATGGAGATAGCTCTTGAGATAAGAGTGGGAGGAGTGAAAGAAAACACCATCAATCCGCTCCGAATATTCAAGCCCTCAAGCGAAAAAATTCTAGGCACACAAAAACCGGGACTACTGTATCCTTTCGCAGCTGAAAAGACTTTAGAGATGGCCCGTTCTGACCAGTAAAAATCAAGGCACAAGTCTGAAAACTTTGTTTCTAAGCTGAGGTTCACAAAACAATGCAGAGAGAGCTGATGCCCATTTTGCTCTTTGAAAGCCCTGCCGAGGACCCCATCCAACCCAGTGCAGCCGGAGGGCACATTCTGCCGAGGCTCCAACATGAAAAAAAGCGTTTCAGGCGAGAGCCTCCACTGGGGAATCCTCGGCTCTGGACTCTGTGTGCCAGCCTAGGACAGGTATCGGATCTGACTCTATTTATTGGACCTACTGGGCCCAACACTCCTTTCCTGAGCTTCGAACCAGTCCCTCCAACCCGCACACATCGCGGACTCCACTGGGGTTAGCCCCTGGCAGATTTTCCCAAGGATGCTGAATTTCTAGGCGCAGCCCCGACGGTAACCTACTCTCCCTGACGAGGAGCTCCCGCATCCCGGAGCGCCGCCGAGCCAGGCTCTTAAGCGGGGGGCAAGAGAACTCCTCTCTGCTGCCGCCGCCACCGGCGCTCGCACTCCAGCGCACCGCCGGGGCTGCCCCGCCACGCCGCGCTCCCAGCCCGCCGGCCCGGCGCTCCGCGTCCCGCGGCGGCCAGGAGGGCCGTGTCGGGATGCGGGGGGCAGGCAGCCCGGCCCGGGGCGGGAGGCGGCCGGAGGCGCCGAGCTGGTTTTGGGCAGCGCGCAGCCGCAGTGCGGCCGCCGCCGGGTACAAAGCGGGGCCGGAGCGCTCCGCGGACTCGCAGCGCGGCGGCGGGAGGGAGGGAGGGAAGGAAAGAAAGCAAGCGGCAGGCAGGGAAAGCGGCAGGCAGGGGGCTGAAGTTTTGCGGGGTCACTGGAGTCCCCCAACCTCCTCGCCGGGACGCGGAGCCCGGAGGTGAGCGGCGGGGGATGCAACTGGGATGGGCTGGACGTGGGCGCTCGGGCGAGGGGTAAGCTGCCGCCGCTCTCGTCGAGAGGAGCAGCACAGTCCCCCCGGCCCCGGGGGAGCTCCCGGCTCTGTCGGGAGCGGGGAGCGGACGGTCAGCCACGGCGCTGCCCCGCTGGTCGGAAGACGGCGGTCCTGGCGGACCGGTCTGTGAGCGTGTCGCGAAGAGCTGTTGATCTCCCTCCCCGTTTTTAGTAAAAATGCTTGATTATGCCAAACGAGACGCGGACGCGCGTATTAGGAGCATCGCCGCATCCCGCCCGCTCTCGGAGCCGCGGAGGCGCGACCCTGCCCCGCGCCCCGCCGGCGGCTCCCCCGGCCCCGAGGGAGGCGCTGCCAGGTGCGGTGGGAAGTACCTGGGAAGGGGAGAGGTCACATGTGAGCGCTGTGTTCATCGGTGCTTTGTTTAAATGGACCGTCACTAACTTGTGAGCCGGCACTTCAAAAGAGTAGAGAATTTTTTTGAGTAGGGGGATGGGAGAAGGGGAAGGTCTTGGGCTTTGATGCTCAGTACAAAAGTGCTTTAACTTTGGCTGCTCTTCACGAATCTCACGAATGCTCTTCACGAAAAAAAGAAAAAATCCAACTCACAAACTCTTAAAGACATCCTCAAGTGTTTGAAACCAGTCTTAATTTTTCTGAAACAACGTTGTGGGACCCAATAGCTTGATACGCATTTACGTGTAAAAACTGATTCAGACGTAATTACAAGCCTCAGTAATGATAGTGACTTTCTTGTGACTGCTTTGTCCCTGAGTTACACATAAGACCAAGCTGAGTTTAACTTTTCTTGTACTGATGTTAAGGTCAGGTATGGTGTGCTTTTTGTTAAATCAAAGCTCTCAAACATTTAAGTAGTACCTAAGCCCGTTTGGCATATCAGTAGCATAGCTGACTACCTTGTATCTTGGCAAGCCATAGAAGATACCATCACAATTTGCTGATTAAAAATGTCGACTGTATCTTTTTATTTCACCCCTTGTGTCAGAGTGACTGGGTCTTATTAAAGGTTGTGTGGGTGTCTATTGAGAAGGAAGGAAAATATGAGAAAAGTGAGAGGAGGCTGATTGGGATAATGTGTGAATTTTAGAAAGGCCAAACTAATTTAGAAATTGTTCATGATGTGCAGAGAAAGCCCTGACATTTTTGTTCATTTCACTTAGAAGTGCTGCTTGGGTCTTCACATCCAGAGTCAGTTTTCCAAAGGGAGTGGGTGCCAGTAGGGCCAAGTGGTACTGCCTGACAGGAGTAGGGCTGTATCCAATCTGTGGTGCAAGCAGTATCTTTGAAGCCATGTCTCTCTTCTGGCTTGGAACATCTGCCATATATTAGTGACTAGATGAAACAGGATTCCACCCCAAAACTGCCTCCTCAAGAGGAGATGAGATATTGTCATGTGACAGGACAGCCTGTGTCCTTCCTCTGCTGGTTTTGTGTGAGAGAGGTTGCACCTCTGGTGCACCTCCGCAGCTCTGGTGTGGGGCAGTGGGGTGGGAAACTCGTTGCATTCCACACAGTGCTGAATGTGGGTCACACCAGTGCCAGGGGCAGTGGCACAACCTCAGGTGGTGGCGGAGTGCAGCCTGGGCTTAAGGATAGGTAAGGATACAGGCTCTTGTGTGCCTCAAAATCTGTAGCTTTGCTGACCTTGTGTTTAATGGAATTTGGTATTACATTTGACTCTGTTTCATTTGTTTGACATCACAGTGTGGTTTGTCCCTTTGTATTGCTAGCAATCTAACTAGAAGGAAATTCATATTGTAAAGTGTGTTTTGGTGACAACTTCTGTAGCACTCCAGCCCATACGGGAGTCCCTAATGTCTTAGTTTTTAAATCTGTGCACACCTGCTTTCTTTTAAGATAGGGCTTTACTTCAGAACTGCACTGGAGAAAGCCTTGATTGAAAACTGAATGTGAACTGGTTTTAGGTGTCAGTTCAGTGTGTCTTTAAAAACCCCACCTCCTTGGGAGAACCTGCTATGGAGGTATTTCTTGTAGCACAAATGACTTCACTTTGAGATGAGTTGATCCAGTAGCTCCCCCTCGGTATCTGTTTGCCTTTTCTCGCTCTCACAGTTTTCTCAGGTTTGTAAGCTTCTGGTACAGCTTGTCGTCTCAATTTCTGCAGTGTGCTGCATGTCTAAATAATAGATGGTGAAAGTGAAATGAAAACGTCCAAATGAAGAGTCAATTTTGCAAATGATGCAGAGCTACTGTGAAGAGCTGTCGGGAATGGGCATCTGATCGTGCTTTCAGTTGCTAAAACATTAGTTGTTAACTGAGGAGAGTTGCAGATTTTCTTGTGGTGTCAGCACCTGTTGAAGTGGTAGGTCATGGAGACGAAGTGTTTTTTCCCTAGTCATTTAGCTAATGGAATTGACTAATGGGCCAAAGGAGGTGTTTCAGGCATAACTGCTCGTACTGTTTATCCATCCAAATTCTCCTCTGCCCTTTAGAAAGGGAAGAAACACAGTAGTTGGAAAGTGGATTGAAAGCCTGTGTATATGTATGTGCACAAGTATAAATTTTATCTAAAATTTTTGTGGGTTGTATCAAGATGACGTGTTAAGCTGATGACTAGGTTTTCATGTTGGAATGATGAGGAGGCATTAATGTGGAATTGCAACAAGAGGTAGCAACAAACTACTTCCAAAAAACTATGATTCCACCTAACTTCTTAAAGATGCAGTAAATGTAGTTTACAGATGACTTGAATGCCAATTGTAACTTTTTACAGAATTTATTTGAGAAGTCTTTTGTTTAAACTATATAAAAATATCTAAAAATAACAGTCTTTTTTATAAACCTTTTGTATATAACCATATTTCACAAGCCTTTATGAAATAAAAATATTTATGAACATTATTTAATAAGTTCATCTTGACTAGAGCTTCAGATTTATGGTGAGGTTTATAATGTGTTTGAGTCTAGTGGGAAATGATTCATTTTAAGTATCTTAATAGTATCTGCTTGCATGGTTGAATAATTGGCAGTGCTGTAAAAAGGCATTTAGGCATCTCAAGGGAAACTACTTAGGCTTGTCAACTCTGACACTCCACAGTTGTCTCTTGCTCCCATTGTAGAGGCTATATATTGAGGGGAAGTAACATGCAAATTATATGACTGTTCCCAGCTATCAAAAGACTGGTACCTGAAGAGAAATAAATACATGTCAGGAATGAACAATTGGCATAATTGATTTTTTTTTTTCCCAGTTTATATATTGTCCTAGCAGTGTTGTATTGTGAATTGTACTTGTAAGGTCTATCTAGCATGTTCTCTAATTCTGAATTTTGCCCATGTATTTTACTTTGGGAAACTGTGTCTGCAGTCATGATAGTAGTGTTGAGACTTGTGGTTAAATCTGAAGAGTGATTCAGGCCACGTTTATATTTGTACTTCACCAAAGGTTCCCTGGAAAACTCCAGAAAGCAGAAAGATGGTGGTGATAGTCACTTTTTCACTATTAACTGTGTAGTTGTCCATAATGAGGAAAAAAGGAAATAGCTTGTAATGTGCTGTAGTGAACATGGGAAATGCTTTCCAAGCTTTGATAGTAATGAAAAAAAAAATCTGTCATTCAGGAGGGGTGGCAAGAGCATCTGATCTCTCTTTTGGGCTGCCACGGACTCTGGGCTCTTAACCCTGTATTAAACCCAATGACTAGTCTGGCTAAAGCATAACTTAGAAGGCGACATCCTGTTGGACTTAAATCACTTCCACAGGTTTCCCTTGTCACTCAGTGCCAATTTTTTGTGTTTTTCTGAGCTCAAAAATGTGTTTCTGATTTCTAATTAGAGCTGTACTGAGGAAGGATAGCTGGCAATTAAACATGAGTCATGAATGCGTGTTTTCAATGTCCCTTTAATTCTTTAGAGATGTGAGTAGACTGAAGACAGAGAAGTCGGACAAGATCAGTTGGAACTTAATTGTGGATAAGCATTGTCAAACTGAGTCTGGTCTTTTCAAAAGCCAAGCTGCTATTGACATACTTTTCTGATGTACGGGCTCCCTATTGCACACAGGAGCCAAAAGTAGACCCAGATATTTGCCCTGACGGGTTGGAGGTTGGGTAACTACCTTTCCCTAAAACAAGGCATCTCCAGAAAATGTTGTGGTGAAGGGGATGGTGGGAGGAGTTGGCCTCTGGAGGTGTCCCAGCCTGCTTTGGGGCTCAGGGATAGTGCCTGTGTCCTATCCCTCACACAGAGATGTTGTGCCGTCCTGGAGCACTGGGATGTTGCTGTGTGACACATGGAACTCAGGAAAAAGAAGTGGCAGTGAGAGAAGTCTCCTACATGCATCATATGTCTGTTTTTCCATCTTCTCTGCAGCTGTGTATGCCATGAGCTATAGCAGCTTTTTGTGATGTTTGGGGGTGGTTGGTATCCAGGAGAGCAGTGGGTGCACCTCACTGGATTTCTTGGACAAGTGTTTGTGATGCCACACTTAGGGGACAGATCAGTGGTCTGCACTGGCCTGGTGATGTATTAGGCCTATTTCATCATGTGCTAGTGCTCGGAAGCTCCTGCCTGTAGATGCCCTAAGCTGCTGATTGTAGAAATCTAGAAGGATTTACTGTTGAGTTCTTTGTTACCTTTGGTACCCTTTCCTCATCCCAAAGACCTTCCTTTTTCTTACTGGTCTACCATCTTCTGGGCCCAAAGAGTCCTGTGCATTTACATGAAACAGCAGTGCCCTGGCAGGAGCGGGTTAGACTGCTGCTGAAGTTTCCAAGAAGATGCAAACAATCAAAATGTTGGTTATTGGACAAGGCACTAGCCTTAGTAAGGCTGCTTTGGGTTGAGAGGTTCTATACCAGAGGTTCTTATCAAATGTGAGGTACCCATACATCTAAGACTGATGAGGTCTCATCAATCCTGTATGTTGTGTATGAGTCTGTAATTAGTTAACACTGACTTTTAAACTCTAAGTCTGTGGACTTTTTTTCCTGCTTTTTTATTATTTCAGGTAGTCTTCCCAAGTTTAGCTCCAGACAGGGCTGTTACCCACACAAATGATCAGTCCTTCTCTTGGTCTCACTAAGCTGTTAGCCTTTATGGCTGCTGTGCACTGACAATTAATTCTGTAGCGTGTGTGCACACATTTCAGCCTCTCAATTGTATGACTTGATCAACACTTCTTGACATAAGGACAAGCACTGATTTAGCTTTTATGCACCATCTATTATTTTACATAATCCACTAGCCCCTTCCAAATAATGTAGTTTGGTCTGTTAAAGATTGAGCTGTCCTTGTGCAGCCTCTTTCACGATTTACAAGTATTTCTGATCCCTTCCCAATTCTGCAGTGTCATTATTAAGGGGGAGGATGCTGCCCAGATTGACTCAGATGATTTTGCACCACGAATTGCCGAGTGGCGCCAGAAATGTTTCTGTTTAATTCAGTGCCCGTGCCAGTCTCCACAGCTCCTGGCTCTTTCCTATTGACTCTGCCTGTGCTGCAGGGGCTTTACAGGGGCTGCAAGCAGGCAGAAAACTTTGTGCCTGGCTGAAAGCAGCGGGCTCTTCCCTTGCGCTCTTGCTGCCGCCTTCTTTCTGTTGGTGCTAGTATTAATGTGGCTGTGGGACAAAACACATGGCAACACTGATCTGGCTGGAAACAGATGTGCCGGAATACCTCCCTCCTTCCCCTCACCCCCGGCTATTGGATGTGTGCAGTGTCCCACGGGCTGTGCCAGCATAGCATGGGACGGTGGGAAGCCTCAGCGGTAGTACAGGGACGTCAGAAATTAACAGGCACGAAATCATGGTACTGTGATTGCCTCCCGAGCCGGTGAGTTGGAAATCCATGTGATGTGAATTTGGTCCATTAGAACCTTTTAGGTAGATGAGGGTCAGGAGCACTGATCATCCAAGCCCTGCTTTGTGGGTGGGACTGGGAGAGCTCCTCACCTTGCGTTTTCTACTCATCATGCTACCAGCCTGCAGCCTGTTAGACTAACGAGTTTAGTTTAAAACTAAACTAATTATCTATTTAAAACTAAACTAATTATCTCCCCCGAGCTATTCTGATCCTTTATATTTTTTTTTTTTTTTTTTTTTTTTTAACCACAACTGTTTTCCCAGTTAACGGCTGGAAGTCTTCCCTGAAGTGAGATAATGTCAGAGGTTGAATGTGTTTGTTTAGGTGCATAAACATGGCTGTGCATGGTGGGGCTTCCATCACAGTGTTTTCATTCACTTCATGAGCTGTTAAATGAGAAAAGGATGGTGCTCATTCTTGAGCTGTTTTGGAACAGCTGTGTCAGAAAGGCCCCAAGGACCTCGGACAATAGTGAAATCTCTGTGAATGATGCTCTTTTCATCTCTGTCTCAGCATAGGCAGAAGATCTCTGAGAGTTATACCAAACTAATCTAATTTGGTTAGGGAAAGAAAGATGCATACATGAGTGTTTTATGTGGCTCTTCAGTACTTCTCTAGACGGAATTTGCGAAGTGGAGTGACTGGGGAAAGTAGTGTTTAGATTCAGACTAGGGAACCTTTCTCTCTATTTGTGTAGACACTTCTGGGTGTTTTAAAATTAGAATATGAAAAGTAACAAAGGACAGTCAAGATACTGATCGTGAGACAAAAGCCGGGGCACTTGACTCATGCATAGTTATTAAATGAAGCAATATTGCAGAATTTTTCTCCCAATTTCCAGACTTCTAACAAAAGAGAAATCAGAATGAAAGAGTTGATAGGTCTTCTCAGTTTTGCAGCTTGGCAAACGCAGTTTAAGGTTGTTAGTATTTTCTGACCAGTGCTTTGTTATTAACCCACCTGTTAGTAGACAGGCTGTTTCAATTCATCAGTGTTCCTTTGCAGTGTTAGTAGATTGATACATTAAGATATATTCTACTTCCCGCTGCAGCTCAGATTTTGGAGGGCTGCACTAGAGCAGAACCTTGCTTTTTTGTTTCCCCAGGGTGTATCTACCTCAATAGACACAGCAAAATACCTGCTAAGAGATTAGCTGATTTCTTCAGAGTAGAAACTGGTGTTTCTATCGGGGTGAATCCCACTGTGCGGGGTTTGTTTGTTTGTTTTGTTTTTAAGGAGAGTGCTTTACTGGGTGATGACTCATATGCTGGAATCTGACTTTTCGCTCCAATTAGCCACAGATACACGCAGATGTACCTGCCGTTCTGCAACAGATAACTTCAGTGTGCATTGTTTACATTTCAGATACCAAACCAGGGTGAAAATCAGACTGCTCATTCACTGCGACCTGCCATGTAGCTGAGTGTGAGTGCACGTCCCTTCAGGCTCCATTAGCATGAGTTAACTTTGTAATTGGGTTTCTGGGGCAAACAGGGACAGGAAGCAGAAGTAATTTGGCAGGCCAGGCTTAGCTTTTTTGTTCTGTGTTGTAAGTGCACAAGAGAGCAGAAGTAAAAAATGGGTGCAGAAGGGCTGGAGAGATCCTAACAAAGCAGAGGATAGTTGCCAAAAGTTGATCTGGATGTTACGGAATATCGTGGAGCTTAACCCAGGTGGGACTTTACAGCTATATTGAAGCAGAATTTCCATAGCTTCCTGTGATTTTCAGAGCCCTTCTCTTGCTGCTCTGTATTTTTCAGCTGTCTGTCTGGCAGTAGCACTTTGCCTTGTAGAGTCTAGCAACAGAAAATTGCTTGCTAGCAACAGAAAATTCAGGGCTGCTGAATGAAAAGCAGTTCTCACTATTCAGTTTTGAAGCTGCTTCACAGTGAACTTAATGGAAATGTAAGTTTTGAAGTTGCTCTAAACTCTTTCATAATACCTAGTTTTGCACAAATAAACCAAAAAAAGGGGGGGGGGGGGGGGGGAAATCCAAACCAAACTGTAAAATGCTAGAGTTCCTGAGTAGGGGAGACAGGTTTTGGTGTTTTTTCTTCCATTTTTTAAGGCATTGAAAGTCATTTGGCTCTTTTCAGGTGTTCAGTTTGGATTTACAGGAACGTGATTGGAATTAAGCTGCTTTATGGTATTTTTTTTTAAAACCACACTTCACATTTTTCAATTAATAACTTCACTTTTAAAACAACAGTCTTTTTTCCAGACTGATCTTAAGACTCAGAAAATGCAATACAAGTAGAGATTTTTAGCTTAAGTTCCATTCCTTCCTGATATGTAAGGCTGAACTTGTTCTTAAACTTTGAAGTTGCTTTTTTTTTTTTTTTTTTTTCTTTCCTGATGATAAGCTCTTGAAGAGTTTTCTTTCCTCAGATGAATACTAGTCTTACTCTGGCAGCACTGACCATTTCTCAACTTACATTTTACCAGCAGCCTTCTCAGGCAGCTTTCTGTGCATGACCAGTCAGTAACATTCGAAGGGGAGATATAATCACCTGCAAGACCAAGGTGAAATCTCTCTGAAGCAACGAGGTGCTGGAAATTATGTAGGCATGATTATCTGCAGTTTATGTATCCTGTTAGCATCGTTTAACTGGACTGACAAACTTCATGTATGCTTCTTAGTTTGTTCTTGTGGTGTTATGGGCTGCTTTATGCATGGGTTTTTTTTGAGTAGACAAGGGTTCTGATGTGTGTAGTGGAAGTTGCCTTGCTCCTGATCCCATCTGTGATTTAGCACTGAGTTTTTGTCTCCTTTGTGTTTTTCTTGCAGTTTCTCATCCCATCACTACTGCTGCTTGTACCCACTGTCGTGTTTTTAATCAATGTTGCAGGATCACATAAACGAAAATACTAGTGGCTGCCGGGAGCCTTGTCACTGAGGAAATTTAAGGAAAACAAACCCCTCTTTGTATCTGTGCACACATCATGACTGTCACGAGTTGTGCGGTGGGCGTGCTAAGGAGATGCAGTCGGTGCTCACTGCGAGAGCCGGCGGTGGGAGGTGCGCCTCCTGGGAGGCTGCTGCTCCCGCCAGACAGCCAGTGCTCTGTCACTTCGTGGTTGGACTGGGATGTGGGGACCAAGAAAATGTGGTCGAAATTAAATGGAGTTCTTCAAGAATCTTATAAATAAGCAGTTGACAGAATATTGTTTGCATTGAGTAAGGGGTTGTTGGTTTTGGCTGAAGCAGACTTGAGAGGATTTCAGGGCTGTTACCTGTAGCAATTCCATCTTTTGTTGGCCCGGAGCAGAGAAGGTCTGTGCATGTACAGCTGAATATCTGGCTCAGGAAGTGTTAAGTTCATGGATTTATTAGTCTTAATGCTTATTTTTCCTACCCGCAACTAGCCAAAAAACCAGGACAGCCTGCAGTTTGTTTTAGGTGGTAGAGATTAATGACGGTTTTATTGCAAAGCTACATTTGTAGTTTTGTTTCCCCAAGCACAGGGTGACTGGGACAGGAAGGGACCTTTGTTGGTTCGCAGCCTGCAGTTGAGCCTTTTGACCCCTCCACAGATCGCCCCCCGCTTAAAAGGAGCCCTGCAACTTCTCAGCAACCTCAGCTGCCTCTTGGTCTTCTTGTGTTGTTCCCCTGGTAGCCCCTCCCATCCCTCTCTCCCGAGCAGCAAAGCCCCCTGGCCCCCAGTCCGCATTGCTCACATTCCCGAGCTCTGCGTGCACGCAGTGGGATGAGGGAGGTGGCTAAGCTGGTCCTCTGCTCTGGCTTGGAAACCACTGTTGTGAAAGCAGCCTGCCTGCTCCTGTCCTCCCTTTATATCCATCAGAGCCCCCCTGCCCACATAGTTCACATTCCTGAGCCGAATTTCATTTGGGATGGTGTTTTGCTTTGGAGGCTGTTCCTGCTTGGTAATAAAAGTTTCCTTGTGGCTACATCTTCATGGAAGAGTAGCAGCTTATTTAACGCACTTGGTCTGGATTGTTCAAGGTCTCTTTGGTGACTGCAAGTGAGTGAGATGGCAGATGCAGCAGTGAGGAGAGTGTGCAGTAAGGAGCCAGAGGTTTGGCTGTGCATGGGCTGAAGGAGAATGTTGGGGTCCTGGAGGTGACACCACTGGAGCTGGTGTCTGTGACTGTTGTGTAGGGAGGAAGTTTCATTGTCATTTCAGTTAAAAGACTTTTCCTCCCCACCTCTTCCTCCAAGCAACTTGCTAATTTGCATCACAAAAGTGAGCCAGGGTTGTCTCCTTACTATGTTTCAGAAAATAACAATTGTCTCCAACTCTGAGTGAAAATGACACGATTTATGGGCTGCTTTATGCATACTGGTGCATTCAAGTATAATTGTTAATTGAACTGCCTAATATTCTTTCACCACAATGTCCAGTTACAGCTAGTCTTTCATCTCAGTGCTGAGAGAGTCTCATTGCAAGGAAGAGGACTGTCTGGCCTGTGATACTGGTGCTGCCCTGTGGAAGAACTAGCTGGGTATGCAAGGCACTTTCCTGCACATCCTGTCTTCAGAACAGTGGGCTGTTTCCCATGTCTTCCATGTGTTCCCATCTCCGCTAAGCCAGAGATTCTTGGAGCAAATAAAAAATAGCAATAATGTATTATACACAGCTGGGAGCACTAACAATTTTCTGTCAGCCAACAGCCATTTGTATCTATATTAAAGCTTAGTCAAACTGGCTTTTTTTGGAGCTGGAGCATCTCATCACTTTGATTTCAGTGCAGAAGTTGTCAAGCCATCAAGGCTGCCCTGACATTCCTTCATAAAGTTGCTGTAAATAGGTGTGTGACCACTGTATACGTACCACAGGTCAGAAGCAGCAGTTACTCATCTGTGCTTTTTCCTTTCTATTAATCTCTGGACCTTTGTCTAAAACCCAGAGTATTACAGAGACTGCAGGAGGGGCCAGAGTAAGGCATGGAGTCTGTATTCTGTATTGCCCCAAGATTCATGTGTGTACTATGTTGCAAAATTGTCCTGTTTGTTGCTTTTGCTCTGAATGGAAATGCCTTTTGTGGCTGGCTGAACTTTGGAAAAGCATTAGGCCCAAGGAGGAACATTTTCCTTCCTTTGTCAAATAAAATCTTCCCTTGGACCAGTGCTTGAATAATTAGGTTGCACTGTGTTTGGCCTGTCAAAATCCAGCTATTTTTTTGCCAAAACTAAGGTAAGCTCCATACAGCACTTAACATGTGCTCTTTCTCAATGAATTACTCACATAAAAGCACTTGCTAAACCATGTCTAGACTGCAAAGACCTGGATTTGACTGAATCTAATTAAAGCAGTGGTGGCTTTCAGGTACAGATTTCACTGCAGTATGTTATCCTGGCTTTTGCTAGAAATAGGCTGACCATGGCTGAAGTGGTTTTGACTTGAATACAGAGGTAAATTCAAGTCAGATACCTCTGAACTGGTACTTCTGCTCACCTGCTTAGCCTGCCACAAAGAGAACACCATGTGCCCAGACTAGGATAGCCAAGCAGCTCATGGTGATATGGGTTTCAGCACAGTCTTCTCTGTGCTGAAATTGAAATCCTGCTGGTTTTGGAGAATTAGGTGAATAATTCTGACAGCTACCAGAAAGTTTCTGAGTGCATTGCAGAGATATGAAGAGTCTGAAAACATCCCTGCTAGAAATACTGGTTTTGATACTGGAGGTTAAACATTTCAATGCACAGCACTAACTGGTCTGTGCTGGCCAGCCACCCTCATGACTAAGCTTGTGAGTTCATTACCCATCTGTGCCCAGTGCCTCATCTTAACTCGGGTTGATTACCAGTTGCTTATTGATTAAGAGGGATTAGGGGAGTCCTGGATGTCTAACACAGCTGGTTTCTCCCATCTCTGAGTAAGTCACTGAGTGGAAGTTGTGGTATTGCCTGTGGATCCCTCCCTGGAGCTGTTCAGGGTAGGTTTTACTGAAGCACAGAGAAGCATAATGTAACTCCTGGCTTCTGATAGTTTTACCTCGTGGCCTTGAACGTTTGCCCAGACATGTCTGTGAAGCATCTTGGCTGTTCTCATGCTTTTGCTATTCCTCTGTCTCAGCTCTCTGGACTCCTTTTATTTCCTGTAACTTTTCTATCTAGCACACACTTTGTTCAGTGCCCATCAAGTCAGGCCTGTTCCTCCTCTTTCACCCTGCCCCTGAATGCTTGCTCTGTTCAAAGTCTCTAAGACAATACCAGAAAAGGGGGGGTCACCATGAAGAAAATGGAAGAAATAAAAGGGAGAAGTGAAAGAGCTGTCTCTGACAGAATTCAGGCTCCACTGTCTAATCTGACAACTATAACTTTTTCTTGAGAAACTGTCCTTTGCTTCACATTTTCAGCCTGTCATCAAATTTCTGCTAGTTTTGAACTTTGTATCATGAGGCTGTTGCAGGAGCAGGAGTAATGAGCCAGTACTGCAATTCCTTTACTTGTCATTAGAAGTGGAGGGGGGGAAAAAAGATTCAGCTGCTTCTCACCCTCAGCAGCAGTGGGTGACAGCCATGACTTTTTAGGCTGTTGCAGTCTTACAAAATGTTCTAGTTTGGAAATGAAAAAATAAGATATACTGGACTATTCTTAGTACCAAGTTCAAGGCTCAGCATTGCAAAGAAAGTTTGTGTAGCTAATTAAAGGTATACATACTACTTGGCAGTGTGAAGAGAGAACTTTTTCTGGTAAGGAATGTTGGCATGACCTTGCCTTGTCCCTGAGTGTCTGAGAACTTGCATTTTTGTCTTCTTTTCAACAGAACACAACCTGAAATAAAGTGGCTGGGGGTCACAGCACAAATGTGCCATGCTTGCTTTAGTGAGTTCTCTTCTTTGCAGCTGGGTAGTAGGGACTGTGGATTAGCCCCCTAACTGCCTTCTCCTCTGGCCATGGGCTGTGAACCATGCTCTTTTAAGCTCTTCCTTGCTTGCTGCAAGAATCTGATGTTTTCTTAGCTGTGAACACTATTCTAGGCTGATTTATGTATGATTTTTTTAAATAGTTCTCTTGATTTTCTTTCACTGTTAATATGCTAATTCACAGCTGGTTGTTACAGGACTGAATATGTTCTGGATCAAGAATAGCCCCAGTCTGTGTTGGGACTATTCCTGTATGAATTATGCTTTGCTGCTGTGGAAAGAAGGCTGTTGTGCTGTATGATTGATTTGCAATTCATCTTGCATGGCCCAGTCAGGACTCAAGTTGGATCGTGCTGATGGATGAGGTGATTAGTGCTGATGTTGAAGATGGAGTTACAGGTAAAGAGGTTCACAGCTTCAAGGCTTCTTACCATGAAAAAAGGGGCAGTATTTGTCTTGCTGTACTGACATACTGAGCTTCTCTCTGATCTCTAGGAAGTCTCCATTATATCCATCTGTTTCCTTGATCCCTTCTTGAAAACTTCATTTTACATCATGATTTTAAATTTTTTTTCTTCGAAATGAAGGAAAACGCTCCTTACTTTTGTCGTGCTGTCTATTGGAAGTGATAGAAGTTGCATCAGAGCCTGGATGGGTTTTTTTTGTAGACGAGTTTGTATTCCCTAAGCCTCTGGCATTTATCAGCCCTTGTTATGATGGAAGTTGCAGGTCATTGGGATATTTTAACTCCTGACCTAATAGCATGTGAGTGTTTGCTGTTGCCCAGTTTGCTCAATCCCCTGTTTGGTCAGCAGCTGGGGAGCTGCTGGGAGCTTGGCTGCATTACCCCGTCTGCGGCCCGTGTGCCGGGCGGGCTGAGCAGGAGCTGCGGAGTGCTGTCGGTGCTCTGGAGGCAGGGGCAGGCAGGCAGGGTGGCAGGCAGGGTGGCAGGCAGGGTGGCACGGTGTGTGGGGGCGGAAGGCTGATGTGAGAGTGTGCGGGAGCCGAGCCGGCCGAGCCTGCGGTGCGAGCTGCTGCTGCTGCCGAGCGCTGCGGTCCTCGTACCTGTTCCCTTGTGTTTGCTGAAGGGTAATTGTAAACAGCCGCTTCCCTTTTTCTCTGTAGGTCTTTCTTTGGTGTTCCTTTTAACCCAGATTTTTCCGTCAGCTTGCCAGTTACTTATAACTCCTAATTCCGGTTTAATGACTTTTTTGTGTCTGGGGATTGTACTTTATTTGCATCACAACAGAGCCCTGTGAAAGGCTTGCAGTAATGTCAGCTCTGGATCTGGTGTTGGGCAGTTCAAAGTGCCAGGCATGAGTTTTATCAAGTTGGTCCCTTTGTGCTGCGAAGTTGGAAGATACTGATCCCGTTGGAAGTAGGCAGGTGGCAGGTCAAGCAGCACATCTGAGAGTTGCCTGCCGAGAAAACTTGTTTTAATGAGAAAGAATAGAAAAGTAACAAGTCTGTCACAAGGAGAGATTTCAGGAGTTCAGTTTTATGACATCACTAGTAAAAGTGAGTTAATAAACACCACATCAAGAGCATCTCAAGGGTTAGTCAGTCTCTTCTCTTTTTTTATTTTGTGTATTATGGCCTATTGATTTAATGAGATTGTAGAACCAATTTCTCAAAACCTGGTAATAAAACACATCAGTTAAAATGAGGCTGAAGTTTGGATGAAATTATTTAGATTTGTGGACTGTTTCTTTCAACACCTTGGATTAATAATGTTTGGGTTTTGGTTTTTAGTTTTTTGTTGTTTTTTTTTTTTTTTTTTTTTTTTTTTTTTTTTTTTTTTAATTAAGAGTTCATCATACCTGAACTATGTAGCGAAATATGCTTCTAAGCTGCAACCCCCCCAAGCTGCATTTCTTTTTAATTGCCAAATGTTCTATTTGCCAGTAGAAGCATGGGAAAATATTAATAACTGACAGACTATCTGATGAAGAATGTTGAAAGAAGTCTGCTAGCATCAGGACTTTGTTTTTATGGTTATGAGTAACTGTGAATGCTTCATTTTAGTAGGAAAAAAGGAGATACTACTAAACCTCAGCTCTGCCTTCACTTTTCCCAGTTGCAGTCTCAGATCTTTGTTAAGCTCATTTTTTGTTTTTGTCTCACTCAGCTCAGGCCCAAAGATTTTTGAATGGGTCATTGCATTTGGAAATTTTTCCGTTTCTAAACATGCTTTGGAGAGCAAAGCAAAAAAACAAACCAAAACAAAAAACTCCTCTAACACACAACACCCCCAACTGTAGTACATCCAACAAGTTTTGCAATACTTCAGTACTGCCAGAGTGTCCTGCAGTTGCTTGCTTTCCTTTTGATGAGTTTTAATGGGTCCCTGTTCTGTTAGCTTGCTTCAGATAGGTAACAAGAGAAAGACTTGCCTTTCCCGAAGGAGCTTCTCGCATGCTGTGAATGCAAATAGACCGTTTGCTCCCCTCCCACCACCTAAATCTTTCCTCCCAGGCTTTGTGGGATTTAGTGCCAGCTCACAACACAAGTGTGACAGCTGGTTAGTGTCCAAAGTCCTTTTTGTTGTTTCAGCTTTAATCAGGAACTGATTTGTCAGAGGATCAAAGCACTCTTGGGTGAATTAACTTTTTTTCGCCAAACTGTAGCTTTGATGCATATGTAAATATTGTCTGATATTTATTGGGACAGAGTGATCCTTGCACAGGAGTGATTTTTGGCTATAACCCAAATAAAACTGGGGTTGACACTGCTAATTTTACAGAGCAGCCTGCATGGACTGTTAGAGATCACATTTGGAAATTAGATCAGGTGTGCCAGTAAGTTGCGTGCATGTGGCAAAAGGTCTCTTAGCTTGTCTCCTGATATAATTCTGAAAGCCGTGAACAAACTTCTAGTGCAGACTCTTTGCCTCCCCTTCTGCCTCTGTTTCTGAAAGACAGTTGCATGTCGCTTGGCCCTGTTGGCCTTTGGAGGCTTTGTGACACTGTGGGGATGTGACTTCTCCTGTGCACTCCTCTGAGGGCTGCTGGGAATTGCAGGGTTTACAGGTGCTCATTGTGCCATGCAAAGATGCAGTGAAGTAAGACCCCCTGGGAGGACGTGGCAGTGATCACAGCTTGTATGTCTGCGTGTTTGCAAATATTTTATTGGCAGTGCCATGCTGTGAGAGTAGAGTGAGAGAAGGGGTGAGCTCCTGTGCCTGGGATTCCTGTGCTCCCTAGAACGCAGGGAGGGTGCTGTTGTTGGGACAGGTGTGTACGTGTCTGTGCAGGTGCCAGTGCTGGTGGGAGAAGCATGAGCTGCAGGCACAGATGGAGATGGTCTTCAGCTAGAGAATGTGTTCTGTGAGGAAATAAAGCTGAGTAAGGTTGTGTTGATGCCTGAGGAGAAGGTGGGAGGGGGGAGGTCAGGGTGCAGGGCGGTGAGGTAGTGGCTGGGTAACATCACTCTTCAGAAGCTGTTATAAGAAAGTTTCTTGGGGGCAGGGGGTGGTGATTCCTTTTGTCCATGAGAGCACACAGCTCTAGATGACTTTGAGACAGCAGTCCCATTATGAAGGATGGACACATTCTCTTCAAATATTTGGGAACCAATTGGATTTTTTTTCTATAAAAATTGTATTTGGGTGAAACATACCCAAAACGCAAGTCACACTTTCTTTTCCCGCTCTCTGATTTGATGTACCACGTTTCTCAGTCACCCCAAAGTAATTCCCTACCCCAAATGTGGGGAACACATACCCTGTCTGGGCAGGAAGGCCAGGCTCTGCTCTCCAGAAACAAATGGATGATGCATGGCATGGTGGCTCAGCTGCCAGTATCTCTCCGGCATCTGACACCTCTTCTTGACTCCATATGGAAGGAAAGGAACACATGGATATCTGGTGTGGCAAACTCTGCTCTGCTGCCTGCAGTGCCTTTGGGGATCTGAATGGCTTGTGCTGCACCACTGTGTAGCTTGAAGGAGGGGGGTTTGTGCTCTGGAGGAGGGAGAAGAAAAATTGGTGGTACGTGGTGAATTCTGTGCTGTTGAGTTGGTGTCTGTCTGGTACACCTGAGGGAGAAATGGAAAGAAATGCATGGTGTCAGGATGCCTGATGGATGTGAGAAGAGTTGGATCGTGGCACACAGAAAAGACATAAAGTGAGATGTTAATCAGTAACAAGCTGAGTCATCTTGCAACAGCTTGCAATGCCAAGTAGAGATGTACACAGCACAAAAGGAAGGAATGTGCACAAGTGTGTTTATTCCAAGTACATAAGGACTCGCCCTCATTCTTACACTCAAAACCAGAGCATTTTATTACTTTTGGGAAGTAACAGAATGTAGTAGGCAATGTGGCCTTTTGTTCTCTGTAATGTTCTTCAGATGGAATAGCCTTGTTATGAAATGCCTGGTAATCAACCAGAGGGCAGCTTCTTGCCCAGCCTGTGTTCTGGACATCAGCGTTCTTGATCCAGCCTGCTGCATCTTCAGGGTCTTTTAAATGACCTCTTCCTCATTTCTTGTCCAAAGAAAGGCTTTAAGCCAGTCAGATTGTCAGAGAAGAGCTTGAAGAGATAATTAACCTAGAATGATGTATCTTATAATGAAGGTCTCTCCTTTAAAAGGAAAGAAAGCAGAACAAATAGTAATCCTGTTGTTTGCCCAGCACAAAGTCTGTTTTGTTTCAAGGAAGTACCTTGACATTTTCCTTTTCTTATTGTTGGCTCTGAATTGCTCACCTGAGACTGAGCTGCAGGTGTCTTCAGGTTCGAACGAAGTAGAACATTCTTGCTTCTCAGATTTCAATGAAATATGTGTGCTGTAAGACCAGAAACTATAATCTTTTTTTTTTTTTTCCAGGGAAAAATAGGTGGCTGAAATTGCTGTGTGGGTGGGTATAAAGCAAAGGATGGGGACAAAGGGATAAAAAAATTGTGTGAGAAAGCACAGCTGGTTAGGCTGCACATCTCCAGTGCATACAGGGTATGTGTATCTACAGGGTGATAACACACAAAAGAAAGATCATTTCCATTGCGTGTGTTTGTCCAGTTGGCCTGTTGCCCATTTGCACTCATGCAGTTGTGAAGATGTGGTCTTGGTGCTCCTGCTTCGCTCTGGGTAAAGCAAAGATGAAGAGAAGTACGGCTGGGTGCTACTAATGTAACTGGAAAAGGGCAATGAGATTAGAGGTACTTTGAGTGTGGCACAAGTTTACAGTTTGTCCTTCCTCATTAAAAAAAAACCCACAAAATTTAAGAAACTCTATGGTTATTGTCCTAGCTAAAATGAGGGACATCTCAGTCATAAACGGACTGCAAAGGTGAAATGTATGTTGGATTATTGAATCTGTGTTCAAGCAGGTGGAGGTTTTATTTACATTTTTAATGATTGTGGTATCCCTTTGCCACTCCAAAATTCAGCTACAGCTGAATGCAGATGTTTCAGAGAATACTTGACTTCTGGATGTATCTGCCTAATGACAGCCCGGAGTTTTGACTTTTGCTATTCGTACTTCTGTTACTTGTGTTGTGATGGTACTAACAGAGCAGTCTTTGCAGAATGCCTGAGATCCATAGTGTGAAAAGTGTGCTGAACTCTTTTTGTGGAGTGTTTTTTCTATTGTTTCTTCTGTGTGACTCATCTCTTGTTTGAGTGCTATATCCAAGCAGCTTTTTTTAGCCTTTGATCCAAGATAACTGACACTTAGAACAACAGAGTCTTGCTTCCTTGGTTTTAAAGCGTGTTAGCTACCCATGTCTTAAACTGGCATGTCACTTGCAACTGCATTCTGGTCCTGCCCTTACAGCAAGGCATCTCTACCCTGTTGCAACTTGTTCAGAAATAGTTTATTTCAGGGAAACTTGTTCAACTAAGAGATATGAGATCTCCTCTCATTATAAGTTTGAAAGCATCTATGCCTTTGGCATGTTGACCTCCCACCAAACTCACTGTGCAAGGTAAGCTGGTGCCCTGAAAATTAGTCAGGCAAGAGCAATGGTGCTTTACTTTCACTCTTTCTCACTGCTGATAGAGAAAATCTTGAGATGATTGTGTCTTTTTAATGGCATTTTTCAAAACAAATGAAGCCAGTTCTTAAAATGCTATCAAGTGCTTATTCGTAGATATGCACATACTCTGCAGCTAGAAGCTTTACAGTGCCTGGGTGAGGAGGAATTAATTACCAACCTTCTTGCTCGGTGGTGTCCTCTTTCACTGTTCTCAGATTGCAAAGGGTAGGAAAGAGAAAAAAGCCTACCTGATTATCTCTTTTCTTGATTTCATGTTGGCCCACCCCAGACAGATTATGCCAAGCGTTCTGGGTAGAGTTCAGTTAAAGTTTCCCCCAGACAGGGCCTTTGCAGAGCTGGGTGTTGCCATTCCCACCTCACCCACTTTGCCTGTCTGTGCTGTCCTTTGGCTGGTGCAGTCCTTGTCGGTCACTGCTGGGAGGCTCTGGGGACAGAGGGCCTGGCTGCTGCAGTGTGAAGGGCGAGAATCAGCGTTGTCACTGCAGGCTGCAGCTTTGCCTGTGCCCGTGGGGTTTCATCAGGGAGTTACTGTGGCTCAGGGGCTAAAAAACCAAACACTTTCTCCAAACCCTTGCTCTCTCTGTGTAGAACTTCACTGTTACAGCAAGAAGTCACTTTTCCTTGGCTTCATTTTGTTCACTAATTATTGCTCTAAGAAGGCAAGTCTTTAATTACTATTTAGATAAGCATGGATATTTGTTGAGAATAGAACGTGAAAGTAAATATTTCAACTTTTTTCCACCTACATAGGAAAAATGGAATTCCTGCAACTACCTTTAGAAAAACAACTTGTCACTTACGGTTGCGGTAGAAGCTGTTTTGTGGCTTTGAGTGTATCTACATGTCCCCCCTTTACCTCCCTGAAACTTGTTGGTACTATTATTGCAGGAGGTTTTTGTTTATAGTACAGCAATATTAGCACTGTAGCAGGGTACAGGCTGCTACTCCTGACCCCTGGGGTTTCTGTGAAGGTCACAATGGAGTAGCTGGAATTCCTGCCTTAATTACATTGCAGCAGAATATCCATGCTGGTTTTCCCAAAAGATTAACAGAATGGTGCTGCACTGCTTTGAAATGTGATCTCAGAGCATCTAGCTCTCAGGACAGCTTCTTTCATGTTTAACACATGCATGGATTTTGCGTATTTTTAAATGACTAATTGCTACTTCTTGGAGTTTATCACATTGGTTGCTTGCTATTCCTTTTGTCTTTCTTACCAGAAGCCTTCAGTGCTCTCCTGTGGAGTAGCAGGGGAGAGTAGGACTTTGTTTCCCTGGTAATATTTTGAGGTAGCTAAATTGCAGCTATTATGCTGTTGCTGTAATGTACAGTAAGGTACAGCTCTACAGATTTGAAGAATAAATACACAAAAACATTGTCCAGTGGTTAGGCTTGATAGACTGCAGAAATGCCTGCAGAATTGCAGCAAAACTGAAGACACAGATGTTGCTGTTCTAGGACTTTGGGGAAAGCATGCTAGAGAGAACTCTGTGCCTTTCCCTCCTTATATATAGCCTGGCTCCCAGAGCAAGTAGATTCTTGGCTTCAATCCAGCGATGCTGTGAAATGTGGTATCAAAGTATCTGCTCTGTTGTGAGCTATTGGTTTATCAGGCATTGGCCCTGGCATGGTCAACAAAGCAGGGACATTTTGTAGGTGCCCCTCTTTGATGCAGTGTCTGTTTTTCTCTGTGCTCTTGGTCTGGGGTGGTGCCAGAGTACCTCAGGATTTGTCTTGGTCTTAACTTCTGTATGCTAAGAGCACTTCCAAGCTGGACTGCACTTCTAGGGAAAATGTGAACATGTCTATTTTCACTGCTGGTTCCCTCCAAAGCAGCTTAGTCTCCAGTCATTCTGGAAATAGTCTCTCTTTTAATAATGATACAAGGCTCTTTCCTTCTTTCCCTCAGAACATAGGTATTGAGAAGGAAGACTGGAACACTTGTTTAGGCACCTGAATTACCCCTCCTTCCTATTACCCCAAATCCTCATGTGCATACAGACAGACTATACATGGCAACTTTTTTTTGGAGGGAAGCCCACAATAATACTGTTTTCTTTCTGTCACTGCTGATGAAAGTGTCACGAAGGCACTCGCTGCAGGGCAGAGCAGGGAGATGTTCGTGTTTCTAGTACGTACTCCAGATGTTTATGCAATGTGCCTAAGCTTGCTGTGGAATACAAAATATTTGTGAAAGGCCCCCAGGTCTATCCATGGATAAGCTATTTGTCCAGGTTTTCTGAACAAAGCAGGAGAGAGCGCTTAACTGACAAGCCCTAATTAGCTCTGTTCTCTACAGCTCTTTCCCAGGAGAATGGCTTAGGGAAGGTTGTTATCAAATGACTTTGAAACTGGAAAACCATAATGTTGACTTTTCCCTTTATTTGTGTTTACTGGAATAGCAAATACTAAAACAGACTGGAGAAATTCCTGCTCTTAAACACTGGCAGTTAAATGATTGCAACCAACATTTGATGCAAACTCAGATCTTTGTTCTGTTTCCTCTCTTCACCACAAGCCACTTTTTTTTTTTGGACTTAAAGCATTTTCATTGTTTAACTTAGACCTTTTGAATAGATATTTTAGATAATGCTTAAGACAGTCACTCTGTCATCTTTTAATTATTTTTTAGTTTATGTGGAAGAGGGAGAGAATCTTCAAAATAAAGCTGTCCACGTTTTTCATTGGTGTGTAAAAAAGTACACAGGTGTTACTCTCTGTATAAACCATTGTTTACAAAAACATATTTAAAATCTACCAAAAAAATCTCCAGCAAGTTCTGGTTATGTGGTGAAAGCAATTTAACACTGACCAGTTCTCATTATCTTGAGATTTCAAATAGATGTGGAAAATACTGCCCTGAAATTTTACTTTCTATGAGGTTGCTGTGGCAACTTGTATTCCCTGATATACATGGTTATTCTGCATAAAGAGAAAACACATTGTTAATCAAAACACAAAATCTACAGATGTACAAAATCTGACTTAAAATATCAAGAGGATTGATTGTGTGCATTGCTATGATTTCCAAAGGTTTGGAAGTATTATAATGATGAACAAGATGCAGGGAGCTGGACTGCTTGAAAAACAAAACAGAAAAATGATTCCATAATTATTCACGTATCATTGCTGGAACAGTGTTCCAGATGCATGCATTGTCCCTAATGCCTGGGGAATTAGCTGAAATGAACATCTTGTATTCCAGGTATATTTGTGCCAAGCACCAGGAGTTAAAGAGCTGAATCAAGGACACTGGAAGTTCCACTGTAGGCAAGGGGTTAGTCAGGTCAGTTGCCCAGAACAGCAACATGTAGGTGCTATTATCAAAATAAGTTCAGGAGAAATTGGGTTCAGAATAGCTGTAGGTATTGCTGCATCTCACTTGGTCAGGAGTGCAGCTAGGTCTTGATTTTGAAGGAGTATGAGAACTTAGCTAGAGAAGACTGTTATTTGATGTGTGTGCCATTCTTCTCTCTTATGAAGAGCTTTTTCTCCCTCTTCAAAAAAAAAAAAAAAAAAAGCATTTTGTGTTGTTAGGCTTAAAAAGTACTGAAAACCTTAAAAGTACTGAAAATGTTTTACATTTCACAGCTCCAGCTGTGAATATTGGTTTGTAGTATTTCATTTTTCTTGGAGGTGGTTCCACCACCCAAAACTTGAAAGGTGATTGCTGCTTTATCCTTGAAGGGAAGACAAGGCTATACAGAGAGGACACTCAGTATGCCTGGTGTGAAGGGGGAACTGCCATAAACCTAGGCAGCCCTGATGCAAGAAGTGGATGCCTTTGGAATCAGGAGCAAGCATGGTCTCTTTTCTTTGTCCTTCAGCTGCCTGTTTACCTTCCAGTGGGTTTTTATCCCACCCAGCCCTGTGGATTGGTTCTGCCAGAGGTCCTTGGGTTTGCTGAGGAGCAGTACACAGGTGTGTGAAGCATCACCCTGCAGGGACGGACGCATGATGAGTGATGAGATGTGGTTGATGTTACAGCAGGCATCCTTAGAAGTGCCACATGAATGGATGCAATGGGTTTGTGGGGTTGAAGGAAAACAAAATTACAGTATTGTCAGTGGTGGGCAGTAAGCTCAAAATGCATGGTTTAGCCCGCTGAAGTCTTGGTTTGGATTTGGCAGCACTTAACATATGCACAGTTAAGTCCAGAGAAAATTTCTCTGGCCCTAAGAAATTTTCTTCTCCTAAGACCTCATGAAAAATTTTCATAATTGGTGGTTGGGATATGATCTAAGCCTGGAGTGTCAGTGTGACTTTTCCATTCATATTGGTTTACGGATGAAAGAATGTGTGGCGAATACCCAGAGTAATTATGCATGTTTCTAATGTTTCAGCTTGAATAATACCGCCCACCTTCCCAGAGAGGTCAAGTTACTGTTTCAGGCATTGCAGTTAAATAATGTACCGTGTGCCAGAGAGAAACGGTGGACTAACAGCCCTGTAAGTTTTTAATACAGTTTTTTTGCTCTTTCAGGAAATAGTGAAATCGGATCAGGTTTGTGTCACTGGGTAGGTTTTGGATTTACAATCAAATGGGCTATTTAAAATATATCTAAATGAGAGAGTGCTTGTGGCTTGAAGTGGCAATTTGTTTTTGAATGGCAGTCTTAATGTCGAAGGAGTATTAAAGTGTGTGTGTGTGTGTGCACCTGGTCGGTGTCTCTTTATGGTGCACAAACTGTTTGCAAACTGCTGCAGCAACACAGACAGTCCCACACAAGTCAAATTCTGCTCAGCAGAAGCGGCAGTGGGACGACAGTTCAATTGTTGGTGATTTTTCATCCATGGTGACCCGGTGTACCTGTAAGTATGCTGAGATGATAAAGCAGTGTTGCAAAGCTTGTGCTGACTTTTTCATCTGCATTTCTATTCTGTGCTCTGCCTCCCCTGCCTTTTGCTGGCTGCCCTCGCAAATGGCAGCCTACAACTTTTCAGACAGAATTGGTTGAGGTTCACATTGCTTAGTGACCTTTGTGTTTCATGCACTGTGTGGGTAGATGGAAATTTTGCATGTAGGTGACATTTTTTAGCAGTTCAAGAGAAACATACAGTGACAATCACACTGTGTGATTGTGTTTTCCACAATCTGCTTTGAGGAATTGTTGTTAGACTGCAACCTTAAAGTCCGTGAGCTGGAGCATGAAAATCTAGTGTTTAAGGTTTTGGAGAGGGGCAGTGGTGTTCTATATGTGGAGAGAGAGAGAGTATATTAATATTATAAGGAGAGATTCACTACTTTTTTTTTTTTTTTGGCAGAAAGGACAGGAATATTAGTGGATAAGAGGCTGGAGCTGACCCAGCCATGGGCACTTGCAGCCCAGAAAACCAAATGAGTCCTGGGCTGCATCCAGAGCAGTGTGGGCAGCAGGGCCAGGGAGGGGATTCTGCCCCTCTGCTCTGCTGAGACCCCACCTGCTGTGCGGCAGCAGCTCTGGGGCCCCAGCACAGGTAGGACATGGAACTGTTGGAGTGAGTCCAGAGGAGGGACACTAAGATGGTTAGGGATGGAGCACCTGTCCTATGAGGAAAATTGGAAAGAATTGGGATTGTTCAGCCTGGAAAAGAGAAGGTTTTGGGGTGACGTGATTGCGGCCTTTCAGTATCTGAAGGGAGCCTGCAAGAAAGATGGAGGGGGGTTTTTTACAAGAGCATGTACCGACAGGATGGGGGAATGGATTACAACTGAAAGAAGATAGGCTTAGATTAGATATAAGAAAAACCGCTTTACTGTGGGGATGGTAAGACACTGGAACAGATTGCCCAGAAAAGTTGTGGATGCCCCATCCCTGAAAATGTTCAGGGCCAGGTTGATTGGAGCTTGGAGCAAGCTGGTCTAGTGAAAGATGTCCCTGTCCATGGCAGGGGGATTGTAACTAGATATCTTTTTATGTCTCCTCCAAGCCAAACCATTTTATGATTCCAAAAATATTGCCATTTGTGTATGCTGCCTTTAGTAGAGTTCCTGAACAATGCCATTGCTGAATATACAAGCCACGGTAAGTTTCAGAAGAGAAGAACATTCTGACCACTGCTACTTGTGTCCTGCTTCTCCTCCCCTTGTCTTCCTTATACTAGGACAAGCTGCTTTGTTTCCTAGGGACACCAACAAATATCTTACCGTGACTGGGTTTGAAGTTTAATTGGGGAAACCTGTTCTGTTGAGAGCTGGTGGTAGAACTCTGGGGAATAATCTGTCCTTTTCCTTGGAGGCCATATACTTGGTTATTTAATTTTCCTGGTTATTGAATACTTGGAAGTGCTTTTTTTGTCTACCATCTCTCATCTAAAATGTCTGGTTTACTCTTGTGTAGAACACAGTGCTGTTGAAGGCATGGGAACATATAGTAGTTATTCCAGATTAGTTTGCTTCACAGGAGGTAAATTCAGAATGACCTTATTATTAGCTGTTCTTCAAGCAATTGATTCAGAACATCTGATGAGACAGCTGTCATATCTACTTTTTTTTCTTTTTCTACAAGGGAAACAGTATTGCCATGACAGTGGCCCTGAGTGATACTTCTGAGGTCCCTTTTTGTTGCAGTCTGCTGTAATGAGGGGTGTGCAACCCAAAAGCACTGTGCAGCCTGGGGTTCATAAATTCATTGTGTTTTCAGAGCTTTAGACTGAAAATATGATGGAGACTTCTTTTCTCATCTTGTTTCCGTGTCATAACTTCCACAGAACTGTTACCAGGAGTGTGTGGAGAGTGTTGAGGATCATTCCCAAACAGTGCTGGATTTTAAACCCTAGTCCACAGCCCTTCAAAAATTCCCATTCTTTAGGAATATAAACTTTAGAATATCACTAGGAAGATGGTCATAAGATCCTCTTGAAAATCCCTAAAGGCAGCTAGGTAACATGCATATGGAAAATCTGAAAAAAAGTGACCTGCTCCAGGGTTTGACTTGGTGCCAGAGAAAGATGTGAGCTCTGTTGTTGATTTTCATTCTGACTTGAAGCCTCAGGATCTTTCCTGTCCCTAATTAAGTGGAGCTTCAGCCTTTAGGCCTAGATATAGAGATGGATATGTGAGAGACAGGAATTCCCTAAGATGCAGGTTCTTGGCATGCTTCTAGCTAGCCTGACTAGCTGCCTATTGTTAGCTATAGCTGTGTTACACTCAGGAAGATGTGTTGTGATGACTGACATTTGGGGACTGTTTTCATATTCTGTGAGGATGGGGAAAGAGCACAAAGAGGAGTTTTTACAGATATTTGCTTTTGTCACTTGAAATCTAGCAACTAAACATTTTCAGGAGTCATAAAGTGTTTCAGATCTGCTGCTTCTGGAGATAATATCTATCAGTTCTGTATCTTTAACTGAATTTTAAAAGGTAAGATATCTAGTGAAATATCTTCTGCCTTTTAAAAGTTTCCAGGCCCCTTTCCCTCCCTTCCTCTTCTTGTCCAGCTGAGATGGGACCAGAGGAGTAAGTAAGTGGCTCTCCTCAGGAGCATCATGTGTCTCACCTGGGAACCAAGCGAGCAAGATAGTGTTTTATGTTCCCTTTCTGTTTCATTCCCCACCTTTGCAGTTCCTTTTCATTGCAAGACAAAAGAAATACCTTCATGCCCTTTCCTAATCTCTGCTTGCCTTAAGGAAGCAAGCACAGATTCATCATGTCTGTTGTTGCTTATCAGCAGTAATTTATGATACAGTGATGTAAACAAGCAAAGGATATAACTGGATAAGAAATGCAGTACAGGATATAATTGGTGTATGAAGGAAAGTTTAAAGGAGAAGATAGGTAGCTGAGGGTCTTTCCAATTCTCCTTCTTTCTTGAATCACTTTTTAAGGTAACTTCACGCCAGTGCTTCTGTTGTGACACCCTCTTCTCCCTCCATTCTTGCCTAACATCAAGTATCCCATCTAAACTGGCCTTGTTAAACACGTCCTGCTTTGGAGCCATAGAAAACTCACTATGTTTTGAAATCTGGACTAAGATTTGGTAGCTTAGTTTTGCAGTCAGAGAACAAAGAGCTACGTCTGCATGCACATGGGCATGTATGGAAAAAAACATGCTCACAAACGAAACGTGGGTGTGTTATTGACTTTATCTCCTCAGTACTGGGTGTGAATCCCTATATTAGTGAAGTCCAAGAGCAGCAACCTCCCTGCCGATGGGAGAAAATAAAGTCCTGGGTGAATTCTAGCACTGTCAGTGAAGTTTCTGGCAGTCTCTGGCAGCGGCCTTGGTTGTTGTTTGTTCTGTTTCTTTTCCCATTTCTGGTTAAGGCTCAGATCTCTGTCTGCCCGCTGAAGCTCTCCATTGCAGTGGTGCTTGTGTCATGGTCTTGTTTCTCCTACCAAGAAAAGGCCTCCTCTCACAAAGCCCAGTTTCTGTAGGGAAGGTTCTGGAGGAGGGAGTGGGACATGTATCTGACCTCTGAGTGTCCACTGAATGCTGAGTTAACTTCACCTGATGTGGCAGCTATTAAGAAGCTATTAAGATTCAGTGCACGTTTGTATGGCTTGCTGGGTTTTGTCACCACCTTGACTAGTTCTTGTTTGAAGACTGAAGTGTTCACCTATGTTGCCACTTTTACTGTGTACAATTCACTATCAGCCTGTGGGTAAAAAAAAAAAAAAACAAAAAAAAAAAACTTCAAATTTTTTTTTTTTTAAGAGCCTTTTGTTAAACAGTGTTAAACTCAGATGTACACCATATGTTTTGACAACATTTGTGAATAATTTTTAAATGGGTTGAGTAGCAAAAGTCTTTTATAGCACCTTTCTATTTTTTCATGAGCTGAAGCATTTTTAAGTGTGAAAACTGTACTTTAACACCAATTTAATTTACTGCAATTTAATTACTCATAAGTGCATTGTTATGCTCTATATGGTGTTTTATTCATCTGGCAGATGTATTTGAGTATTTGTTCTCTCTGCTGAGAGCCTGAAAATCTCAAGGACTCTTGATAGTGTTTAATCGATGTGATTTCTCCCTGTCTCAAGGCAATGCACTCTGTTAGACACTTGTCCCTGTGCTTTTGCTACGAGAAACAGCCTACGTGCTGAAACCAGTCACCAGCTTCTGAGCACTATGGTACAAACCCAAGGTGAAGCTGACTTTCCTTGTGCTGTGACCTCTGTGCAGAGCTGACAGACATGTGAGAAGCCAGCCTTGCCTGCCAGCTTCTAGGTGAGCTGGTGTATACCATTTACCTGCAACGTGAGCCACCTCACTTAAGTAAATCCTGAATTCATGAGACTGTGTTCTGCAGAAGATCTGTGTCTGTTGAGAGAGGCCATAAGAACAGGATTGCCTCAGAAATTACTCATTTTTTACATGTATGTTTGTGAGGAGAAGAAAGGGGATTGGATAGGGGCTCTTTAGTAGCTGAAATTGTCTTGTTCTGCATGGCAATACTTCTGACTATGGTTTGTTTGTGCTACAGGGAATGACCCTTCTGTGTCTTTCATTCTTTATTGTGGACAGATAGGAGGCTGTGTTCTGCTGCAGGTTGTATTGTGTCTGAGGTGTTGCCCTTCCCTATTGCTCTCTGGTTCCAGCTCCTCTTGGGACAGGTGCTTTTACCTATTGGGACACTGCTGCTGCGTACATTATTCCTTATTGTATGTGTTTTGACAATTCAAAAGCAGATCAAAGTCCATTTGAAGTACGTGAAGAACATGTCTCGGTACCAAGAGGTGGCATCAGGTACAGTAGATAAAGTGTTCTGGCTTTAGCCCAGGACTTGTTTTATCTCCAGAAAGTTGAAAATAAAGTCGCTTTGGCAACAATTTAACTTCTGCCCTGCTAACAACCACACTATTACCTGCTACTTGGAGCTTACTAAATGGAGAACATTTACACTAGTGCTAGAGGGTTTCTCCTTGGTCCCTTTTAAAGGTGTCTGTTAAAATGTGGTGTGAATTTCCGCAGCTGATTGTCAGACAATCGCCATTATCATTACACATAGCTCCTCTGAGATGCTGACGTGAACCTTTTCTTCTGGAGCCCAGGATACTGTCTGTAGGTATACCCTCTCGCATTCCTCCTCCTAGCAGCCGAGGATGATCAGTAATTGCTTGTCGATTATTTTACTGTTTTTCAAGAATTGGTGCAGTGTACAGCTCAGTATTGTGTGCTGAAGATGGTAGATTTCAATGAAACACACAGCTTCTGAGAGGAAACACCCTTCTATGGAGGTGTAAGATCTTTGGTGTAAGACTCTGTCATGTCAAAGAGAGTGCTTGGGGTGGGAGGCGGGTATCCAAATGGCAATACATCAACATTGTGAGATTCCCAAGGCGGAGCAGTCATGTTACTGTGGTGCCCTGCCCGGATTAATTAGTGTCTCTGAAGCGGTAATTAGCATGGTCCTTTGTGCCACCCAGCCACAGCCTTAGTTATTTCCTTTAGTAATTATGAGAACTTATGTCAGTGAAATGTACCAAGGCTGAATAGTGCTTTTGACTACTTAAGGGCTTTCCTGTCCCAAAATGTAGAACATGTTCGCCAGGAAATAGTGCCTTCACCACTGAAAATGTTACATTCAAATTTATTTTTTAAAAAAATGTCTCCTTCCCACAAAGAATGTAACTACCCCTCTGGTGCTATACAGGACATTTCTAGACGACTTAGCAGTGCTTGCTGGACACAACATCTGAGGCATATCTCAATAAGTGGTCTAGGCATGTCCTTCAGTTGAGGGGGCTGGTGTTTTTTCAGGCCAGCATAAATTCCTCTTTAGATAAGTGAATTAGGCTGCTGTCTGCTGGAGGGAAGTGTGCCTGTTGGCAGAGCATGTGGGCGGAGGTGTTCAACAGTGCTAGAATGGAAAAGGAGAGAAGATGGAATACATGTGTTACCCATCTGGTGACTTGTCAGGCTAGTGAAGTACGCCGTGAGACATGGACCTTTTGTTAAAAATTGACACCATGTCTCAGGGACTTTAAGGAATATTTGTTGCATAGCAACTTTAGCTGAAGTCTAAAATGTTGTGAAGGTTGAAACTTTATGTAAGAATTACACCTTTATCAGTAAATGAACTGTTGTATATTCAATATCTCCGCTTAACTGTTTGACCATGTTTGTTTTCATTTCTGCTTTTCTTTCCTTGTGCTTAATACTCAGTTATGCTAATCACTGAGTAAATTTTCTGGCTGGAAATAAAATGAGATTGCCATTTGTGAGGCAGTTTAGAAGAACAATTACTTTTTTATGCGAGATACATTCATCTATTTTGTACAGATTAAAATTTTGCTTAGTGTTACATATATTATTTTAAATACCCATTGTAACAGAATGTTCTCTGATGTTTGGTGTTTTTATTAATACCTGTTAGGTGTGGTTTGTTCTCCCCTTAAGGGAAAAAATGGGTATATGGTGTACTGTTTTTCATTTTGGTCATGCTTGGATGATTGTATACACATGCATGCTGTGATTTGTTTGGGTAGAAAGTGAAACAGAAGCATTCTTTCCATCTGGTGTGGAAAGCAGTCAGGTATGTGATAAGTCTAGCTCCCAAAGGATTTCTGACTTTTGATCAGCCCTCTTTGACAAAAACAAAAAATTCCCCCAACGTTGTTACTAGTTCATCTTGGGGCCCAAGCCCTGTCCTGGTTCTAGCCTTTGGAGTTGAGCAGTTACTGTGTTTTTAGGCTGATTTGGAACAGCATTTGGGCATAAACTCTCTTCAGCTAAATTACACAAGAGTATCTGGTAAGGAGTTTGTGCTAGCTGTTGGACAATGAGCAGAATGTGACATCTGTTGGAAAAAAATAACTCATGAGAAACACCTGAATGATCTTGACTCCATGGTATAGAGACACATGGCAGCAGGGGTTTGAAAGTCAGGTTTTTGTGTCCTTGAACAGTGGCCCAGGGTGTATGACTGTGTATAACTATAACTTTCCAGACTGAGCATCTGGAAAGTGCTGTGCTGCTTTACACAGAAATGTAGTGGAGGAGGCTGTAGAGAAAAGCAATGATTGTGGTACTTCCTATAATCTGTGAATATAGAGCTCCAAAGATATGATTTGTTTCCTATAATCTCAAGTTTCCATATGCAGTTGCAATCTTTGTTGTTATGTAAATGGAGATGTTTGTAATCGGCTTAGAATATACCCTCATTATAAGAAAAGCATTTTTAAGGTATCATGAATAGGTAACTTTTGCATAAAACATTAATATTTTGCACAAATAGCTAAAATTAAATGTATTGAGAAAGTGTTAGAAAGGAGGTGAGGGGGAAGAAATTGCTTGGGGCTTTTGGATTTCTATTTTTTTAACAAATGTAAGTTTCCAACTTATTTTCCCTCTTCACTCTTCCCAAAGACATGGACCCTTGTAGTTTCCCTTCAAATGCTACTTTTTATTTAAGTTTATGAAGATAATTAACCCTTACGAGGCTTTTTTCAGGATTTGTAAACAGTGTACGATTAGAACAATATATTTGCTTGTATAGGCACATTGGCCTGTGACATGCTTTCAGTGCTAGATTTTTTATTAATTTGTAATAAAAAACTCTAATTTTTACCTGATAGATTTGCTTGTACTCCATTAAGCCCCCATCTCTATAGTTTTACAAGCTGGGACAGAGGTCACTTATGTTTGTACCAATGCTTTAGGGAAGTACTTAACAGTGTGGATGATAAGTGTCTGTTACCTGAAAATAATCTTTAAAGCTCTCTTGAGTAACCATGCTATAGATAGATAAGTTTTTCTGCTGGCCCATCACTCCATAGCTGTCAAATGTCAAAGTGGTGTCGTTGTGCAACTGTTCCACATCAGCACCACCTCAGGGTGCAGCTGCCTTGGACTGTACTTGTGAGTGGCCCTAGGCAGGATATCTCAGTGCAAGGATCCCTGTTGTGTATGTGTGTGGATGTGCCTCTAGTTTTGGGAAGTTTGCTCATTTGGAGGATTAAGCACACCAAATGGACTGGAGCTGAAAAACAAGTATCTAAACCTTAGTGGTGGAGTATCTTTGCTGAATTGTTGTGGAGGAAGAGAGCTGCTTTATATGCTGTAGCAGTGCAGGCATTAACTCTGCTGCAGCTTCACTCAGCATGGGTTGAGTGCTTGCAGGATGAGAATTCTGTGAAAAGCCTATCCAGGGGAATGAACCAAGTCCATCTTAGTTTATATAGTACCTCCATGTGTCTTCCACATACATGAAGATCCTCACTTATAACATGCTAATACTTAGCTCACATGGGCTTCTGATGCATTTCCCAGTTCAAACTAATCTGGGTTACAAACATTTACTGCTGTGTTTCTGTAACTGGTGTGGCTGGTGTATCCTGAAATGCCTGGAGCTTTGTTTCTGTGCATTCACATGGACTGTTGTTTGAACAAAGATTTAAATTGGGAAGGCAGGGTGAGGTGACACAGCTATTGCAAGATGCATGCTTTCTCACCATGGTGCTGTTGCCAAAATGTGCTTGAGCATTTCACCTTGGAAACAAAAAATAACTTAGGCTTTCATTTTTGTGGTAATTTCTTCATTGCTCAGCAGCATGGCTCTACCAGGTATCAGCAGTTTTAAGCACAAGATATATTGCGCAACATATGGACTAATTGGTGTTTTTAATTTCTCTTCTTGTAGGATGACCTCAGGTTCCTGAATGTCAAATGCTGACACACTGAATTAGCTGAATCTGCTACATTATTTCTGATGTTTAAAAAGGCCTAAAGGAAAGTAGAGACTGGCACTTCTGTTACAGTCTTTTAAGGTAAGATATTATTTCTTCTGCCAGGGCAGAGGGAGGAAAATACATGTGGTTCCACAAGCTGTCCTAGTCCCACCTCTTGATCCCTAATCAGCCTGTTGTGGTTTAGTCCAATACAGCCACTTGCTCACGCATTTGCTGACTCTGGTCAGGGAGAGAATCAGAAGAGTAAAAGTGAAAAACTTGTGCATTGAGACAAAGACAGTTTAATATGGAAAGCAAAAGCCATGCACAGAAGCCAAGCAAAAAAAGGAGTTAATTCACCTCTTCACATGAGCAGGCAGGTGTTCAGCCATCCCAGGAAACCAGGCCCCTTCATACATAAAGGTGATTTGGGGAGACAAATGTCATCACTACAAATATTCCCTCTTCCTTCTTCCCTCTTCATATGCTGAGCGTGATGCCATATGGTCTGGAATACCGCTTTGGTCAGCTGGGGTCATCTGTACTGACTGTGTTCCCTCCCAGTTCCTTGTGCACCCCCAGCCTCCTTGCTGGTGGTGTGGTATGAGGAGCAAAAAAAGCCTTGTCATTATGCATGAACTCAGCAATAACTAAAATGTCAATGTGTTATCAATCCTGTTACCAGCACAAATCTAAAGCATGGCTTTTTATCAGTTATTATGAGGAAAATGAACTTCACCCTAGTCAAAACTGGCACAAAACTATATGAACCTAAGGTCTTGTATTGGACCCAGCTATCAGTATTTGTTGGTTATAAGCAAATTCACTGACTTCAGTAAGACAAAATCCATGCAATTTCAAGAAACATCCATGAAGAAACAATTTATTTTCTTTTCCTAAATCACTAATTCTATACAAGTGCTTGTATATCTTTCCATTCGCATGCCTTAGTTCTTCTATCTATGTATTAGAATTATTTAGTAGTAGTGGTCTTCAGTCCCTATAGAATGCCATGCTGAGATAATTCACCACCAGGAAAAATAAGGCTATGAAGCTAAACATGACTGTAGCTAGAAAAGTGGCCATTCTGCTTTGACTAGAGTTGCTGCTGCGATCTTTCATTAATTACCCATGTTTTCTTTGCATCTTTTGGATTCATGGCTGCCTTGTCAGCTGCACTGTAGTGCTGCTGCATTTTCTCAGCAGCGCAGCAGACCAGCCGCAGACCAGACTGACAGAGAGGCAGTCAGTACCAGGGTTATGGTGTGCCCACTGAGCAGTATGGCCTCTTACCACTGCAGAGTTGTTATGGTGACCAGTGACTGGGTGTAAGTACCCCAGCAGAACGTGGCTATATTTTGTTTTTATCTCTTTTCTGTGCAAACATTAGGTTAGAAGCAACACCAAAGGGGTGGCCTGAATGAAATCTCTAAGAAAGAAAACCCAGATAAATAAAGGATGTGTAAAAGCTCTTTGCTGCTGAGTCCTGAATTGCCTCAGGTTTGACAGCTGCTGTTTGAAGAGGCAGTTGAATCCTGTTTTTGTTTACACTTAGAGTGTCACTGCCTGCCCACGTTATTACATGCACTGCAATGTGCTGCAGAGTTGGATGAGAGGTAAGACACACCTAAAACTGAACTTCTCTTTTGAAGAAGGATTTAGTCTCTTGACAGTTGTGATTACCTGGGATGGCTAATTGCTTTTCTTCTGCTGCTTTTGCAGCTTTAATCAGAGCATAAACAAGCAGTGGAGACAGCTTGTTCGGCTTTTGAGTGTGGAGAGCTTGTTTCGCTTTTGTCTGTGGAGTAAATCTGGTACTTCCAGATGTGGACTTGAATTGCTGCCAGCTTATGGGGCAGGTAAAGGGCTCCTGAATCTAGTGATCCGAAAGACATGAGGACACCAGCTGGTTTTCCTCAAATTTTGAAACTCCGTAAGTGTGGAAAAGCAGATCTCCTGCCATTTTTCATTACTCCATGAACTTGCCATTTCGTTGTGGATGTGTGTGTGTAGCTGGAAACACCCGGACACCACTGACTCTCTCTGGCTCTGTTGTGTAAAAGCACTTCAGAGGGGGGGCAGAGGGTTCTGCAATAGACAAGCTGACATGATTGGGAAGCCTGTGTGCACTTCCTCTGCAGGCCTTATACCAGCACATTTTGGATTGGCCCTGGGCTCTTGCTCATAGAGCAGTGTCTGTTCCTCCTTGGAGGATGCTGTTCTTCTCTTGCTCTTCTGGAGATTATTCTACTACCAGGAAAAGCATTAGTACATGGATTTTTATCTTTTCTGGTGGCAAAAAAAGTGTTTTGATATAGCAGGAGAAATGCTTAGAACAGGCAAAATAAGGAAACTTACTGTTGCTGTGACTAGGCTGGTTGCAGTTCCTGTGTGGCAGTGTGCTGCAGCCGTGTCCTGGCTGTAGAAGTGGACACCCTCAGCCAAGCATGGGTTTCTAAATGAAGGAAATGTGTGCATCTATGCCTAGAGGAGTTCTTAGGTTGCCTTTGCAAACCCTCAGCCCTGCCAGTGCGCTGCAGCAGGTGCCGGTAATGCAGTGCAGTCACAGCCTGCGTGTCCAGCGGGCTGCAGTGGGTGGCCCTGCGACGTACAGGGTGGGAATTGAGGGGAGGCTGCTGTAGGGAAACACATGCAGAGAGAAGGGAAGAGAAGGCAGATTGCAGAAAGGCTGGAAAATCCTGAGCAGACTTGTATGGGCTCTCAGGGGGCTGACAATAGGGATGAATGCTGACTGCCTTGGAAAGCACAGGAGCACCAGGTACAGTCACTGAGAAGTGGACTCTTATCAGTGACTTGTCACAAGGCTGTGGATATGGAAAGGAGCAGGATGAAGATATTTCCATTTCAGGTGCTCTGAGTTTAGGTACCCCCCCAAGTCACATACACACATACATTTATGCTTGTCCCTACACACTGTCCCTACACACTTTGCTTGTCCCTACACACTGTCCTGTTGCATCAGTAGCTCTGGGCACTTACAGAGGGCAGGGGAACACAGGCATTACTGGCAGTAGCCATCAGCATAGAGATGTGCTACCAATTAAATGTCAGTACACAAGGTAGGGTTAGTAATTTAGCAAGTCTTGGGAGAAGTGGGCTTAATTTCTCTCTGCAAAGCACAGTATTTGAAAACTGGGTGTGGTATGATGGCATGTAACACAACATTTCATTGTGCTCAAGGCATTTTGCATTTGTACAGATACTGATACCTTTAAATACTAATGTGAACACCTCCGTGCTTTTTGCTTGTGTGTTACAAAGCCTGCATCTCACTGGTGTGATACACTCCATGGAGAGGGCCCAAGAGCATTTTGTCTATTTCTAAACTTCACTGAATGTGATCCCTGTGCAGATAATTAAAACACTGCACTTGTAGTTGGATCACAGACTCTGGCAATGTGAGATGAGCAACAGACTTATTAAAATTGATTTCCATTTATAAACCATGGTTGCTTCATTGGGATTGCCTGGGGTTTCTCAAAGCTGTGTCCTGTAGCCTTAATTTAGCTTTTATTTTAGTAAAAAGAAAGGATTTACTGCCATATCATCAGACTTAAAACGGCATTTTCACTTTTCACAGCAGAAACTCAGCCTGTTTAAGAGGACAAAAATTCAAAACAGCAACCAACCTTATGAAGAAGGTCTTGCACTTCTGACAGATGAATTTACAGACTGGTTGAAATACAAATGCTCAACAATCACCTTGCTTAGCTGATCCTTAAGCTGTAGCTTTTTTACACTTCTGGTTATCTTCTGTTTATCTTATTCTTTTAATCTGGCCTTTCTGAGTTTTCTGTGCTTGTTGGACCAGTTAAATTGGAGTTTTGCACACTGATTAGTTGGCTTCAGAGGTCCCTGATATACTTTCATGTGCAAGGGAGATCTGATTTTTGAGAAAATATGTGTATTCTAAGTGCAGTTAAGCTTTGCTCAAATCCAAATACCACTGAAAAGAGTTGATTTTCTTCTCTCAACACCTGCACAATTACATGCAGTCACTTTTTTTATTTGACCAGGTATTTCCACTTGACTAACATAAAACAGTTGTAGCTTAAGCTAAACTTAAGAAAGAAATAACCAGTTGAAGCTGGTTATTTCATCCTTCCTCCCCTTATTTGTGGTTGTGCTTAAATATGCCACAAGGCCATCAAGCTGCACAGCTGTGCTGTGTTACAACTTCCACATTCCCATGTTGTACTGAAGGATTTTTCCAAGTCATCTTGTCATGCCGCTTGCCAGAGAGACCTGGATTTGTGTTCTGGATATGAAAAGGTGGTCACAGTGTCACCTCATGCTTGCCAGTTTCTAGAGGGAAGCCAGCTGTGCGGTCTGACTCTAAAGGAAACAGCAGTAGAAGTCGGCAGTGTGACCCAAACCCACCTCCTGGTGGTGCTGCCATCCGTCTGGTGGCTGGTTGCACCTGACTCCGAGTCTGAAACCAAGCTGAGCAGGGCCCAGCTGGAGCCCCACCTGCAGCCTGGTCACTGCTGAGCAGAGCCCAGCTGGAGCCCCACCTGCAGCCTGGTCACTGCTGAGCAGGGCCCAGGTGAAACTGTTGGGTGTGCAGATCGTGTGTCAGCATCCTGTGCTGCTGGTGGCCAGCACGTGTGCTCCAAGTTCCTTGATGCTTTCTTGCATTTCAGGCATTCAGGTGCTGGGACCACTGTGATTGGAAGTGGTGCTACTGACCAGGAGCAGCTAACTTGTGCTGTATACTATATTTTTGTGTAACTATATTTTTGTGAATTTGGTCTGTGGAAGGGACCCCACTCCTCAATGTTACTGGCACAGTAAATGCTGCTGAGCTATTTCAGTACAGTAACTAGTTCTTTATATTGATGAAAGGCTTGTGTGCTTTTCTGATTTATGAGACTTGTGAAGGATTAAAAAAATAAGTCTATTAATCTTCAGAACCACCTAAATAAAAAAAAAAAGTCCTACCAAAACATCCTTGGGTTTTAGTTCTTTTGCCGTCAGAACCTGACACCAATTCAGCAACTCTCAGGATTTTCTGAGAATGACAATCAGTTGCTAGTATAGAAAGTAAATTCTCTTGTTTCATGTTTTAATCTTCATGAGTTCAGGGTTTTGAGCTGTTATCTATATATTTTTAATTTGCCCTTTTGCTGTTTCCCTACATGTAAGGAGGCACAAGAGTAACTCGTCTTTCTTTCTTCTAAAGGTACTTCTGCTTTTTCAAAGGAGATGCTTTGTCCACTAGGAACTGTGTCTCAGCATGCTAATAAAATCCACTTTATGCCTTTAAAATGTTTATTCAAAGTGGCCTGGCTGGCTCACAGTAGCTGTGTGGGTGGACTGTCCTTGAATTTTGTCAACTTTATTTAGTACTGCACAATACCCAGTGATGGAAAACAGCTATAAATTGTCTGTGCACAGCCATGCATTATTGATAAAGGGAAGAATAAGCTCTACAATTTCTTTATTTGATGTTGTTAGTGCAACAACTGGCTGATTTGTTAAGACTTTTCCCCCTCCTATTGGCAGTAAAATATCTCTTCATTTTGAACTCTGAGTTTTCTGAATTTTGATTTGTTTGGGGTTGAAAGCTTGCTTGGTCTCCAGTGTTACTAAATGTAATGGAAATATTTTCACAGAGTAGAAACAAGCTCAGGGGGAGCTAAGCAAACAGTAAATTTGACTCCATGCTGAAGACAGGACTCTCCTAATTATCTCAAATATTTAGAAATAGAAAATGGATCATAAAGTCTCACAGTACATTTAGAAGAAAAAACGCTTTAATATACTTCATTTGGCATATGCTTAGAGAAAATGCTTTACAGTGAGCTCAGTGTGCTTTGTAATTTCAGTGTTCCTTCAAAGTTTATGAAAAAATCTCAAGCCTTAAATCTGTCACGCCTTTTCTCCTGTTGACACTTATGATGAGTAGAGACTCTACTGAATATAATTTGCATATAAAACTGTGCTGTAAACTAAACAGTTCTTTCCCTGTAGTTGAATGAATGTACAGTGAACTGCTGAAAACTGGAAATTAATAAATATGTAAGTAAAAAAAAAAAAAAACTTGCCAGCAAAACTACGAGGCGCTTAGTCTTCCCAACAGATGTCCAGCACTGAAGCTTCTTTTTAAGCTATAATTTTTAGAAGAGTAGATTCCCAGAGGTTGTTATTGTAATACAGCCAAGGGAATGTACAATTTGTGCCAAGGAAATATTGTATTAGAATTATGGAATTTTTTTTCCCTCTTTTATGTTTGTAGATAGATATCCTTTGGTAGAAGCATTCCAGACCCCTACAGATTTTTACTTTCTTTTTTTTTGTTTTTTTTTTTTTTTTTTTTGTTTTTGTCTTTGTAAAAGTGTCAGGGTAGGGAATTCGCAAGTTATACTGATGTCTATGATGGTTTCTTTTACTCCATGGGGAATTGGTGTGTATTAGTTTAACTTTCCATATATTTGCAGTCTTTTAAGGTTAGAAGTCATTAAGTAATGAAGTAATTAAACTGGTTGTGTCATTGCAGTCAGAAGGCAGGAAAAACCATTGGTAAAAGGACTAACATGACTGACAGAGATGTGCTAGAGATTTACATTGAGAATGAGTCATTCTTCAAAACTTTTTCATTTTCTGATGGAAATTGTGGAGTAAATCAAATACAGTGGCTATGAGTGATTAAAATGCAAAACTTATGAATTCTTACTGACTTTGTAAATCTGATTCCTTTACTGTTAATATAAAATCATTTATCTTAAAGCACTTTTGAGGCTGTGAATATTTAAATGAAAGCTTCAACTCTTGAAGGTTATTTTGATATTCAACATCATTAATTATGTAGCTTGCATAGAAAGTTGTCATGGAAGAGGCACAGGAGGATTTTTTTCCATAGGTCATCTGGTAGATCTGTGGTAATTCACTCGATAAATCAAAGTGGCAAATTTTGCTATAGTTTAAATACTTACACAATTCTGATGTTACACAGTCATCTAAAAATTTCTGTGCTGGTTGAAGAGGATAGCTTTGGTTTGATCCTACAGAAAATACAAACAGTGGACATTGACTTGCCTGTGATTTTGGCCTTGGAGCAACTGTGCAGCTATATTTTTTTAGAGAAGGGCAGGCTTCAGCCATGTTACTACAATTCTGTTTAGACAGTTTGGGAGTATGAGTGTGTGTGTAATTTCTTCTGGAAACAAGTATACTTTGGTAGTGAAATACAATTTTGAAAATCCTTTGTTCCAGTTGTTTGTTTAAAAGAACATCTTTCACTGGCATTGTTAGAAGCCACTGAAATGAAAAACTGTAAGATAAGGAAATACTCCAGAGTACAATAGGGTTGGATTCTCCTCCATATCTGCACACTCTCTTTAGGCAGTGCATGGATGGTGTTGTTCAGACCTCTTCATTTGCCCCGCTGGAAGTCAATCAGTAGTCTGACAAAGACAAAAGAGCTTTAATGCAATTTGACAATTATTTTCTTCATACTAACAAAATATGCCTTGGTCCAGCCAGGTTGAGTGACTTTTGGAAAGTTACCTAGATTAGAAATGCACTGTGCAAGTGACCTGAGTGTTGCTTGCTACCATCCACAATGCTTGTCCTTTGGGAGGGCCATTGTGGAGGAAGGTGGGATGGATGGGGCTGTAAGAAATCAGCTTCACATGGCTGATCTCTGCAGACCATGCTCAGAATACAGGGACAGCTACAGAGGTTGCAGGAATGGTGTGATGCAAAGGGACCTGAAAGTAGTTGATTTAAAATCTAGTAAATAAAATATAAAAAGGTCAGTTTTTCTGAGGGAAACTAGAGACTTTTCCTAGCAGTCAGTATGAACAAAAAAGTCCTACGGGAAGAGTGAAGCTGGTGACTTGTGAAGAGAAGTTATCTGAAAACCTTCTTTTACTTTTAATGTGGTATCTCCCATTCCTTTTCAAATGCATCGAAAGAGGATGTTAATTTTTTTTCTTTCCAGTATAGGAATTAACAGGGGCGGGGTGGAATCCTTCACCCTAAAATATTTTCTTTTTAAAAGCATAGGGTAGGAGAGTAAAATGTGTTGCTGCATCTATCCCCACCCAGGAGTAACACCAAATGCTTTGTCTCTGACAGGTTGCAGTATGCCCTACTATGAGGGAAAGAAAACTGCTTTCCCCTCTCTTGGTACAAAAAGAAAGTATTAAGCTTGCTTGGGTGGGATAAACTTCAGAGGCTTCTTCCAGGTTTGATTAGTAGTACAAAACCTGTGTTGGTTCTAACATGGGTGCATTGTGCTTCCATTACCTCAACCAGCCAGGCTGCAGTACACACTTGTTCTGTGAATCACAGAACAGTCATCATTGTGAACAAAATCTCCTTTCTCCTTTTTGTTGTTACACTATATTGTCCTCAACTAATTTGAAAGAGATGGGGAGTACACTGAGTTACCCCGATTCTGTCAAATTACTATGTCAACAGTGCAGTTATCTGCTCTGAGAGGCTCTGCACTGTCAGAAACTGATTCTTAACGAATTTGCCATGAACTTTCAGCTGTAAAAGTAATTAATTCTCTGCAAAATATGCTTTAAGTAGAGCTCTGTCCTTGCCTAATGTCTGTAACCTCGATAACTAATAACATTTTGTCTTTCTAGAAGACACTATTAATGATCTTTCCACAGTGAACTTGATGAGACCCTCTTTGCAAAATGCAGAGCACTTTTTAACCCTTTTTCTCCCAACAACCATTTTGATTGGTAATGTTCATGCAGTTTCCATGCAATGTGGTGGTCAAGGCATGTTATTTCTCTACTGTGTGTACAGAACACAGAGCTGTAGGTTGCTCTTGTGTTTTCTTTCCGTTCCCCTTTCCCTCCTCCCTTTTGTGCTGCTCTTAATGAGGTGCTAGCGGATGGCAGCACAGATTTTCCCAGTATACATCAAAACAAACACATCTAAGCTGGATGCAGTAAAAGCAAAACATTGTTAGATATGGCAGAAGAATTGCTAGGTAGGGAAAAACTGAGTTATGTTGTTTGGGAAAATGATTGCACCTCTGGCTAATTACAAAATAATTGAATGAGTGGTTATGTGTTGCTTCACTGCAAGCTTTAAGTATCTGAAACATGATCTGGTTTTTGTTTTTTTTTTTTTTTAGTGCTGAAATTTGCTATGAAATAGAAAATTGAGTAAATAAAGTTCGGATCCATCATGATCCTCAACTGTTCTTGAAGGTCCCTCACCATTCCTTCTTCTCATTTAACCTGTGATATTCTTGTGCACCTGGAAAACTGAGCTATAAAAATGCAGTTTTGTTTCTGTTGTTTAATTTATTTTGTGCTAGACAAATTGCATTCCTGTAAGCTTTCTGTGGGCTGCCTATAGCAAAGGCAGTGTTGGCATGTGAGGTTTCAAGATGCAGAATAGGCTGAAGAACTCAATTTAAAAGGTACACCATGAATGACTGGGCTTAATGTGTTTTATACCCAAGGAATTTTCCCCCTAACAGTTTTGAGGTAAATACCACTTTAAGGAGCCTGTGGTTTACTTTGGAGTGAAATTACAAGCGATTTCAGGTTTTATTCCAGCTTTTTCTGTTTTCTTTGCCTTGGCCTTGAATGTTTAGGCATCTTTTGTTGCCTTTCTTCCACAGCAGCCTCAGTAGAGGTGCAGGAGCAACTATAAATTATCTTCCACGATAAAGAAGGGTGCAAAGTAAAGTTGCACATTGTTGCTTCCTGAAGTTCAAAATGAAGTTTCAGGGGCTAACAATGTCATCAACATGCAAGACAAATCTGGGCACAGGCACTTAGGAGTTACTTTAGCTGAATGTATTTGGCAGTCCCTGGGGTATAAAGGGAAGGTTTGTCCTTGAGTTTTTTTAAAGACTGATAGTTACAATGTTGAAATATTCATCAAAACCTTTAAAGTAAATTCCCTGATAAGCAAACCTGTAATGTTGCACTGTTGGTTTTTCTGAACCAATTTTTAAACTTCAGAATAACTTTAGAAAGGTTGGTAAAAAATACCTTTTCCATTCCATTGCTGGAATGTGTCCATGACTCCCAAAGGGTGAAAGAGTTCATGTGCCAAATTCAACAGAGTAGCAAGAGATCTTATTTTAAGTCCATCCTCAGTGAAGAATGGATTATGGCTTGTTCTGGCCAAATTAGAAACTGTAGGAAAGGGGAAAGTATTTTTTTGCTAGATTACCCCTCACTTGTGGGAAATGCTACTACCCTAAACTTTTCTCTCTGTCCTTTCACTTCAGGCTCCCTTCATTTTGCTTCAAGTTCTAGCTCCCTCTGCGTTAAAAATAATAATAAAAACGGCATTTCAGAAAGATTCACAATGTTTTAAAGAGAGACAGAGAATCCAGGTGACTGCCTCTCACAGTCAGTAATTGATGGCATTTCAATTCAGGAGTTTGGCGTGGTTAATGTAACTTTACAGCAGAAGTATGCATCTCATTATTTTATGTGTCTGTATTTATTTAACTTTTGGCTGTGCGTTCTACCTGTAACATTCCTTTTAGTCGTGACTGGGAGCAGACTAAGCAGGTAATCACAGGTTTAAATGCACAACAGTGTGCCTTTGTTGAGGATGGTTAGCTGGGCTTCTCTTTTAATTGAAAATGCATAGAAGCAAGAATCAGTAATCTATTTAAAATGGAAATCTCCTTTTGTACAATACAAAATGTTTTTTCTTTATGTTAAAAAGAAGGGTGGCTACTAGGGCATTATATCCTTTGCTAGGTATCTGAAACAATTTATGATATATCTGTGGTCAATGAGTAACTGTTGAAACTGTATTGGAAATAGGTTTTCTTGTAGACACCTAGGGTCTGGGGTTGCAAGATGTGGCCGGGGTGTGTATTTTATTGCCATCTCTTAGAGGTGGGGCAGTTACCTTCTGTTAATTGGCCACCTGTTGAAACCGTGTGGGGCAGTTTTTCTGCCACAACCAATCCTCCCTCAGGGAGTTATCATCTGTTAATGTGCCATTGAGTGCCACTGCATGACTGATAAAATTACACCATCCCATTGTGAGATGCTCTGCCCCAGGGGAGGAGCCAAGCATTCCTACCTGGATATAATCTGACATTTGGAACACCACAGGCAGCCTTTCCCACTGGATTCCCAAAGGCATAGCTGTCTTCTCCACTGGATTTCCAGAGGAAGACCAGGCCCATCTACACCACCACCGGACCTTCAGAGGAAAACTGCACCCTTCCACAGGATCACTGCTCCAACAGAACCACACCTGTCACTGCAGGAGGACTGCAGCCACCATTTAATGGGACTGCTACCAACACCCTGACCAACAGGGTGTCAGGTCGTGTTCTGACTCTGTCAGTGTTGTTTTGTGTTACTGCAATTTTTCTTTAATTTTTTTTCCTAATAAAGAACTGTTATTCCTACTCCCATTTCTTTGCCTGAAAACCTCTTAATTTCAAATTACAATAATTTGGAGGGAGAGGTTTTACATTTTCCATTTCAAGAGAGGCTCCTGCTTTGCTTAGCAGACACCTGTCTTTTCAAACCAACACATCTTGGTTTGATGTCACAGATCACACTGTTTACAAATGCAATTATATGATATTTATTAAGAAAACAATGTCCTACAGAATCTTTCCTGTTCTTTATGGGTAATCAAGGGGGAAAAAAACATTTCTGTTCACACTGTCATGTTTTATAAAGAAAGCTGAAGTTCAGAAAGATAAGAAATTCTACCTGAAACCACATTATTAACTAAATTAGGACTAAACTGTGTTGTAACTCCATCCCATTAGAACTGTCTAAGCCAGTAAAGATTTGAGGGGAGACAAATATGTGCTTCCACTTGTCAAGTCTGTGGCTCTCAAGGTACTGCACAACATAATGCCTTTACCTCTCTGACCCAGAAATGTTGCTTCATCATGTGATTGTGCAGCAGAGTGTAGGGGGCAGTGGCCTGCCTGGGAACGCAGATTCACCTGACCACCACCGGACCTTCAGAGGAAAACTGCACCCTTCCACAGGATCACTGCTCCAACAGAACCACACCTGTCACTGCAGGAGGACTGCAGCCACCATTTAATGGGACTGCTACCAACACCCTGACCAACAAGGTGTCAGATCATATGCTGACTCTTTCAGTAGGGTTTTTTTGTTTTGTACTGTTGTATTTGTATTTTAATTTTCCTTGTAAAGAGCTGTTATTCCTGTTATTCCTATTCCCATATCTTTGCCTGAGAGCCCCTTAATTTCAAAATTACAATAATTCAGAGTGGGGGGGTCCTAAGCAGACACCTGTCTTTTTTCAAACCAACACCTAGGAAAAAAGCAGATCAGAAGATCAAGGAATTTTGAAGGCAAAGGTGCCTTAAAAACACAGGAGAATTTATACATATATATATGGGATATACATATGGGATAGACACTGGCAGTGAACTGGTCTGAAGGAGTTGAGAGAGAAGATGATTCACTCTGTAGCTATGACCACCTCTTCTGTGTCAGGTTTGCTCCTTAGAAGAGTCATTTACTGTAACTCCTACTAACTCAGCATTAGCTGTGGTGCTAACCTGCCTTTAAAGTGTTTTTTTTAGAAGCGTTTTTTGATGTAAATTATGTAAATATTTCTACACGTGCTTTAGAGATAAGCCATTGGTTTTGGGTTTTTTTTGTTTTTTTTTTTTTTTTTTTTTTTTTTTTTTTTTTTTTTTTTTTTTTTTAGTCATCTTTCCAAAAATATGACCAAAAATTTGGCTCCAAAATGAAGGACTGAATTCCCAACAGAGCTCAACATGGGGTTAAGTGAGTTCCTTTGAAAATATACCTGTAATGAGACTTTCTATGTGCCAAGGATTCTTACAATCCCTTCATGGATATGAGACGTGGAAGAGTTACAATCCATACCCTTAACTTAATGAAGAATCATTTCTCTCAGAAAGTTGGATTTTTTGGAGGGTTCTTTTATTATGTTTTTTTGTTGTTGTTGTTTGTTGGGTTTTTTTGTTGTTTTTGTTTTGTTTCGGTGGGTTTTTTTTTGTTTGTTTGTTTTTTTTGTTTGTTTTGTTTTTTTTTTTTTAAATTTCAAGATTCCTAATGCACTGAGCAACAAAAGCTCTAATCCCAGATTTTTAAAGCAATTATTTCAGCTGTAAAGAGCTTCAGAATTTGACTTTCATGCTTCCTCTTGTGTAGGTAATTAAGAGCTGCCTAACACAGCCCTACAAAATCTTCTGTTCTTGGGTAGGGCACTTCTGAAAAGGCTCTCCAAGAGCAATGGGCAGATTGCATTTCAGTCCACAGCAGTTAGCCAGAGAACTCTACCCTGAGCCTTGCTCTCAAAATGCGTATGCCCTTTTACAGTAGAAATTAATAATGCAGAAGCACATAATGGGACAATGTGAGAGTCTGGAAGAAGGGGATAGGAAGGATGTGTAGGAGATAATAGGACTTAAGAGAGGACCACAAGCCCAAATACAGTTTCACTTGTGAAGTCTTTTGATGCAGTGTAAAGCTTGTAATGGTGTATGAATGATAGTGGAAAAACAGTCTTCTGGGAAACCTGAGGATATTTACATTACTTGATATAGAAGACTGAACACACAAAGTATCTCAGAACTGTAAGGAGGTGAAAAAGAAAGAGATGGAGGATCTGAAAGTTAACATTCTTCATAGCATTTTAATCCAAATTAACAGATTATGACCTATTTCATGTGTGCAGAAAATCACGCTATGAAAAGCCAGTACCGCTGAAGGAGACAGAGGAGTCCTTCAAGTTTATTCAGATAAAGGGGGAAGAGTCCTCTGAGGCACATGCCCTCGGGGATTTCTCTCTCGGGGTTTCAGAGGGGGCAGCCTCCTTTTATCTTAAACTCCCGGCCGCACATTTCCCTCGTCATTTCCCCATTGGCTGAGGTACTAGGAAGGTACAGCCCACCCCATATGCACCCTTGAACCTGCCATTTTACCCCAAAGTTTGGAAGTTCAGACTGTCTCGGTCTTGAAGTAGACTTTGTGTGGACCCATTTGTCTGTTAGCCTGACGTTCAGGAGTCAAACTGTCTAGGTTCTGTAACAATTGCAACTTGAGGTTTGCAGGGAGATTAAGACCCATTTCAAAGATATTACCACCCATTGCTTCTGAAGACCCTCACCCATCAAGTTGTTTGTAAAGATGTTAGCACACATCTTTCCTATCACATGTTTATCTCCCGTTCTACTGGTTTTTTTAATGCTGAAAAACCAGAGTCAGAACTAGTTCCCAGAGATACAGTATCATTCTGTGTCTCAGAAGTGACTTTTAGCCTTCCTCCTAATTTCTGATAAAGATTCATTTAATTTTTTTTTTTCCCCTGCCTTTTACTGGGTGGAGCAATTTTCAGTCAAACCTGGAGAAATAGATTGATATTCTGCTGAGGTAGATGGAGTACATTTTAAGTTTTTGGTTTTTTTGAGAATAAGTATAGTATATCAGAACAGAAGTGATGCTGTCCTTTGTATGAATTTTTAGCAGTGGCTAAGAGTCCTCCGCAATCAGGGAACAACTGTCTCTCCTCATGACAGGGAAGAATTTATAAAAAAAGAAAACAGTGTTAAAAATTATGAAAGCTGTTCTGTTTGTCACTAATTTGTAAATCCCAAATGTAAGTTGTGAAAGTTGTTGTTTAGTAATGATGTGGTTAAAATTAGTTTATAGTTGGAAATGTGTTGATTTCAGTTAATCTGTACAGCCTACAGCTGTTTTTGTTTGTAAACCTCAATAAATACTGTTTTGGCACTGGAGGAATGAATAACTGGAAAAGCAAAACTTCAGTAAGAACACACCAGGAACTTTGCAGATTTTATTTGTTGTTTTGCTGCTGATGGGTCCTCCTTCATCATGAGAGAAAAGAAAAAAACTTTACTTTTTACAGAAAGTAAAAGAATTTTTTAGTGTTCTGTAATCTTTTTCTTCTGTTTTTCCTGTACATTCTAGAATCTGTCTTCCTCATTTTTTCTCCACTGGGTGCTTTAGAACAGCATTCTGATTCAATAACTGTATTTTATCATTAGTATGGCTGCAGCACGTTATTTTGCCAGTGTGCCCATTGAGAAGCAGTGGCATGAAGTGGATTAAGTAAATCAAGGGAACTGACTTAAGGGAAGTCAGTTAAAGAGATGTATTAATATTCTCTCCCTCTTAATACACTGTACCACCAAACACATGCAGGAAAGGAAGAGATGCAGACTTCAGGCAATCTTCTGGCATTTAGCATTTAGTAGATTTTTCCCTAAATTGTTAATGTGTGGAGTTGTCCCTCCACATCGTCATGCCAAGGTTTTATTGAGCTTCCCCAGCCCTGTGTGCTGCAGAGACAGGGCAGCACTGATCTTGAAGAACAGCCTTGGTTTTGAGCTTTTCGTTGAGTAGTGGGGTGAGTGACCTCAGGGGGCAGCACCTCAGCAGATGGTCAGTAATCACGGTTCTTGCAAGGCTGTTTGTGTTGTTCAGCTTATCAATGAGATCTAGCAGTTGTATATCCTACCCTACTGACAGCCTCATAGATACTGAGGTTACAAGACATGCGCCTTTCTTTAGCACTAGACTTAAAAACCAGAGTGGCTTTGCTTCCCCCTGCAAATATTTAGCATATGTTTTAGAGGCATATTTTTGGACTGAGTAGGTATCAGTCTTATTGAGTGCAGGTATTGTACTGTGGTTTTGGAAGGCACAGATTGGGCTGGACAGATATCACAGGAAGACAGGAATACCAGGACAATATTTTTCTTTAGTGAAAATGGAAAAATAAAGTATGTGTGTGAATTCTGCATACTGAAGACTGTCCTCCAGCAGGTTCTTTAGCTGAAGAGATTTCCTAGTTTGGGTAAAGGTAGGACAGTTATGCCGTGGAAAGACAGGGAGAGCAAGATAAATGCGCAGTTTGGAAAGTGAGCAATGCTAATTCAGCATGCTGCTCAGAAAACTAACCTGACAAAAGAAAGATTTCTACCGTGTTAGTGAAATGAATCAATTGAGTGAGACTTGGAGAGGGAACCTGGGTAATGAATAGGACAGAACATCATGACAATGCTAATTTACCTTAATTGTTTTCTGTTTTGATGTCCACTGTAAGGTTGTTTTCCTTCACACAGAGGAATTCAGGAGTGCTGGGTTTCAGTGTGCAGTTGCAAAAGTCCATTTGATTCTTAAGCAGTGAAGAGTGAAATGCAAAATTACTCAGTTTCATTTCAGGAGAGAGTAGCTGTTAATGCTTCGGTCAATAAAAATAATCTCTTAGAGAAATGACCTTCAGGCATGTCAAAGGTCATGGGTGCAGTCTCTCGTTCATCTACTGTAACCAATAAAAGCTGTTATTCATCAGACTATGGATAATCTTGGGCACCTGTGATCTTCTTTCCTCCTGTGTGTTCAGGAAAAGTTAGAATACCTGCACAGGCTTTTCAGGCATCTCTGTATGAGATAGTGATAGCCATGAATATATACATATTCTGATTGCTTTCCCTCTTCTTTTGGGAAGCAAGGAATTTTTTTTCTTGAATATAACACACAGCATATAAAAACATGCATGTTTAGGAAGAAAATCAACTTCTTTGCAGGAAACTGTTGGTGTGCTTTTGTCACTTAATCTGTGAGTCTGTTTTTCAAAATGGTACATTGTTGTGGAATTCAGGAGATTTTGAGGTGTCACAGTTCCCAAAGCCATGAACCCAGTAACAGCTCTGTAGGAGCAGAGTGCTATCCTGTGTGTGCTCTATAAAGATGATTTCAAGGCCTGGAATTGCGCTTGGGGCAGGTGTGGCAGACAGTGTCCATTAGGTGGCTCTCGGTTATGGAAAATATATACTACATGTAGGCTAATTTTGAAAGGCATTAGCTGTGTTTGTGTCCTGTCAGGCAATCAGAACAAATCAAGAGGCCATAAATTCAGACCTTCTCAAAAGCTGGTAGGTTTTGGTATCCTGAATAGCTTTGCAGATACTGTCCTGTCTCTGCTTACTCCTCTTGTTGTAAAATGTTCTCTGTTGCACACTCCACAAGTGAGATAAGATGGAGGTAGCATTATTGTCTGTTACAAGGCACTGAAAAATGATTATGCTGTTTCATTACAAAAAATGTCCTTTTCATTAGAAACAAAAGCTCTTTATGACTCCTTCCCAAGTGGAGCAAGGCTGCTGCAAAATTCTTGTGCAAAATTCTGCTGCAAAACAAATAGTTTGTTCTTTAAAATAAAATCTGATATAAAAATGAGGAAGAAGGTGATACACCTTTGAATGTGTAGACACATTCAAAGGAATAACCACAGAGTGGACTAATCTGTCCCATTTCATTCTTTGGGCAATTAATCCTGGAAAATAAGAATTGCAATTCAAAAATGTTGGAATTACCACAGGGACAGTTACATGGTTTATGCCTGATGGCTAGACATGCTGTCCTCCATGCAAAGGGGACACTGCTGAAACTGCCTGTCACAGTGTTGTGGGTAATGCCAGAGGTGCTGCTCTGAAGATTTGTGAGAGAAGACAAATAAGATAATGGCTGTATTTGACAGTCCTCTGCTTCCTGAGGCTGCAGCAATACAGCACAGCCATACACTTTATTTCTTCATCTTTCAGACTCCTCCACAGTTTGGCTATCTGTGCAAGCCCAGGGAGAAGCCTTGGAAGCATTGACTTGCCTTGACCCTGAACAGCAAGCAGGACAAACAAACTTTTTGGGAGAACAGTGGAGCACAAATTTCCTGTTGGTTCCTTGCTGTCACCTTAAAGAGTAGGCACAAAGCAGAGCAGGTGGCAGATCTGACTATTCAACTGCCTGATTAGCTTGTAGAAAGGCACCCAGGGGGCCACCAGATTCAGGCAGAGTGGCGGGGCTGGAAAGACTTCTCCTTCCCACAGCCAGCCAGGTGAGCTGAGGTGTGTGCAGCACTCTGGAGTTACAGACTGCTGCTGGCTGTCTGGAAGGGGATGCACTGCTGCCTGCTCTGCTCTCTGCCCTGTCTAGGCAGCAGAGGTGCTGGTTTTCCTAGCAACTGATATGCCAGTGCACAGGCATCACTTTTTTGAAGGAGAGGTTGCAGAGGAAATGGGGCCCTTTTTTCCTTTTAGTCCACATGGATCAAATAGCTTTCTGAAGGAAAGTAGGGCTGCTGGCTTGGGTTTCTGTAAGGGAGGAGATAAGATTTTAAAAACCTAAGATACTAAGAATCACATATCAGTGGCGAAGTACAGACAAGCTACAAGGAATAATGTTATTTATTGTGGAGTTTGGTGCCTTACCAAGAGATAGTATGCAAATAAATTTAGCCAGAGTTTTTATTTCAGCCAACATACACAGTTTCTATCAGATCTGGTATGTATGATTCCCAATGTGTCTTCTGTGACAGTACACACACTAGGGAGCATTGTCAAAATGGTTTAATTTCTGTAAGACTGCTTGGGTACTCTGTCTTTATTTGATGCTCTACATAGGATATATGGAAGTATAGTGGAGTTTACTGTACAACTTAAGTCATTGCAGGTTAGTAATCAACAACTGTTCCACTGGTGGAATGTTCTTTTGTTAAGAGAATTTTGTGTTAATCCCAACAGTGCAGTACTTCATGCTTGAAAGCATTTTCATAAATCTCCATTACAACACTGTCGCCAGATGCATGTAACCTAGGAAGGAAACCAAAGACTTCAGGCACACATGGATCATGGGAAAATTAGACTAAACCGTCTAAACAGGAAAGACAATTTGGCAGCTCTAATGTGCTTGGGTGATTGTAACTCCTGGTTTCTTCTGTGTTTTCTACAGATTCTGTCCTTAATAAATAGAATTATTTTGGCAGAGCTGTTGTAGGTTTTAGATAACAGCAACAACAGATATGAGAAAATTTTCCCTGTTGGTTTGCTGGGTTTTTAAAAAATTTTCTTAGGTTTTTACATATGTATTTGCATGTCCAGGATTTGAGTAATGAGAAGATTAAAAGTTGCATTTAAGCACTGTCTCCATGTGTGTATATTAGCTTCTTGCTGAATTCTGTCAGTCTTTCTATTGTTTCCTGGTATTTATGCATAAAAGCACAGCTTGCTTCCAAAATAATCACAAGTTTTGAAACTTGGCTTTAAGGTTTCCAAAGCCTTCCAAAATGGTTCACTTCACAATGAAAGCATTAAAGGCAATGATATATAGCGAGGCAGTTCCCAGGGGATTCTAAGTGATCCATATCAATGCTGCCAAAAATGTTCTTGCTAGGCGGAAGAGGGGAGTGGGTGGACCTTTGCATTATTTATGGGCTGCTGAGACTTACAGCCTTGAACTGGAAGGAAATCAGAAGTATGCTGTAGTATTTGCCCTCAGTCCAGGAGCACCGAGCAGCCTGGATCCCATCCCAGGAATTAGACAAAGCCCTCCCTGGCACACCTGTGCGGCAGCAGAGCTGGCACCATCATGGCACTTCAATGCCTCTCCTGATTCCTGGTGCCTTCTGTGCTTTCAGCAAAGGCATGTCCCCAGTCAGGGCAGCAGTTGTTCGCTGGTGGGCACTTGGAATCTTGTGTCATCCTAGAGTCCCCTTCTGCGCTTGCCAGCAAAACAGGTCTGGAGGCCTGACAAGAGTTTTTATCACTTGCAGTCCTTGCCGTGCCTCTCTGAATGCAGCAGTTCCTGCTCTCTCCATAGGCCTGCTCGCCTCCTTTGGCTGCAGTGGGGCATTGCTTATGCTGTTACACTCACCAGCATCGTCTCTATGTGATGTTACCCACATGCTTCCTTCTGTCTCTTTAAGGTTTTCCGTAACTCATGGCTGTGTCTGTTCTATAGGATGTCATGTCCTTGGTCAGTCTTTCCAGAATATGCTGAGTGAGTCTTCAGCTCCCCTAGAAAGATACTGTACGTGAGTTGATCTATTAGCTGTCAGATGCCTTGCAAGACTGACAGTTTTAACCAATGTGAAAATAGGATTGTTCTTAATCTAGCCTGCAATGGATTGTTTAAAAAATAAGTGTTAATACTGACTGCACAGTGTTAATATTATACAAATCATTCTGCATTGGCCTCAATATAATAAGCAAGAGTATTAGTCTAAGTGTTTGGATGACTCATTGATCAGTCTTGTCTCCTAGTGCAGAAACCGCAAGGGGTCAGCTGGGCAGAAGGGTGAGCAGAGATGGAATTCATAGGTCTGTACAGTAAGTGCAGTTACTGAAACCCAGAGATTCATCCATGGTATTTGTGGTGAGGACACAGCTGAGGCCTGAGTGAGAACCATGCACTCTGTGCATACAAGTCTGCTACCCCTCTGCCTGCATATGGCAGGTGATGCAGTTTGGGATTCATGCATGTTCATGATAAACCTGAGTGTACAGTTTAAAAAAATATGTTAAAGACTTTGCTTTTTAAGTGTTAGTATATTCTGGGCAGAAAACTGCTTCGGAGGCTTGGCTTTCCTTGGCTTTTTCCCTTGATGAAAATCCTGGTACCATACAGTAAGGTAGCTCAGCAGAATAGAAGGTGCTGCATGAAATAATCCTCAAGATACAAAACTTAGAGTGAAAAAAAGCCAAGAATGAACAAAGAAACCTTCAGAGGTTCCCAGGCATCTATGTAACAATCGTGAAGAGGGTGAGCAGCCTCAGCAGTTTGGCAGCAGGCACCTCTGTTTTTCTCAAGAGCCAGGCTGCTTTAGGACTCAGCTATCAGGTAATATCAGTGTAAATCTGCATGAGTATGCCCTGAAGGATGTTCTCAGTCTCTGTTCAACAGGATAGCCTCCTTTGCAAACACTGTTTTTCATAACTTAGTGTGTATATAAATAAATCATTATAATTAGAAAGGTGTGCATATTTTCCTCTCCATCTCAGAAAAACAAATTTTCAACACAGCTTGCTGTGGGAGTGAAAAGATCCTTTATTTCCTAGTCTGTGATAACCTGTAGATTTGCCAGGTTTCTCTCAAATGTGTAGTTTAGGTTAGGCATTCCTTAGCAAAATGCCCTATTGGTAGATGAACAACACCCCCACAAAAAAGGTCTGTCTCTGGACACTTGCACAACCTGATGGAGTGCTAGTAAAATATTTCCATGCCTTTGAAATTTAGTTAGCAATTATGGATAAGTTTTGGCATGTGTCTGGAGATGGGATGCTTGTGCCATCTTTGAAATGCTGTTCCAAATTGTTTAAAAAAAAAAAAAAAAGGAAACCAGGAAGCCAGCTGTCTGGAAGGCTTTTAGAGAAGCACAGGTATGCTGCATTATCCTTGGACTCTTTCTGGATCAGGTCAAGGTCCACAGGGTTCAGTCTGTTCCCTGACAGTGACCAGAGAAAAGTGCCCAGGGAATATAACATAAGAACAGGGTAGGCACACAGTACACTGTTAAAATATACCACTAATCACTAGCAATTTGCGGTCCAGCACTGTCTTAAGCCACAAGAAGGTATTTGTTTCAATAGCCTTTGGTGGACAAATACATTGTGTTTTTCTTCCATCTGGGGGTTTTTAAGTATGGGTGACTTTTACCACTGTCAATAACATCCTGTGGCAAGGAGTTTCATTAACTACTTGGGTTTTGTGAATGCACCTCATTTTTAGTTTTTCTTTTTATCCTGCCTGATATACCCTAGTTTTTACAAACTTGAGAAACATTTTCTTCCTGTAAATCTGTTCATAGTTTTTAAACCACATATTTAATGTCTTTTTGAATATGGAATTTTTATTTTCTCTTACATCAGTAAAAGTTCATAGAATATCCTGAGTTGGGAGGTACCCACAAGGATCATCAAGTCCAACTCCTGGCCATGCACAGGACACCCCAATAATCACACCATGTGAGTAGTGGTCTGAGAGTGTTGTCCAAAGGCTTCTTGGACTCTGCCAGGCTGGTGCTGTGACCACTTCCCTGAGGAGCCTGTTCCAGTGCCCAACCACTGTCTGTGTTATAATCCATTTTTTCCTGATATCCACCCTAAACCCTCCCTGACACAACTTCAGGCCATTCCCTTGGGTCCTGTTAGTGGCCACCACAGAGAAGAGATCAGTGTCTGCCCTCTTCTTCCCCTCAAGATGAAGTTGTAACTGCAATGAGGTCTCCCCTCAGTCTTCTCATCTCCAGGGTGAACAGACCTGGTGACCTCAGCCCCTGCTCATAAGGGGTCCCGTCAAGGCCCTTCACCATCCTCATGGCTCTCCCTTGGACACTCTTCAGTAGCTTTATATCTCTTTCATTGTGGCATCCAGAACTGCCCCCAGCACTCGAGGTGAGGTCACCCCAGTGCAGAGCAGAGCAGGACAATCCCTCCCTTGCCCAGCTGGCCGTGCTGGGCCTGATGCCCTCCAGGACATGTTTGGCTCTCCTGGCTGCCAGGGCACTGCTGACCACGTTCGCCACAGACCGCGGCCCAATGGTGTGTTTCCGAGAAGTGCTCTCCCACCCTTTTATGTCCTGGTCTGTCAGTACTTCCAGGCTTGCCCTGTCCCAGGTGCTAGGTGTGGCACTTGTCTTTGCAATAAACTTCATGTCACTGGCGACTGCCCAGTCCCGCTATTTGCATGGGTCTCACTGCTGGGCCTCTCTGCCTTCAACACTCTTCCCAACTGTCAGCAAACTTGCTTAGTATCCCTTTGAGTTCTGTACCCAAGTCATTTATGAAGAGGTTGAAGAGCATTGCCCTAAGGAGGAGCCCTGTGGAACCGTACTAGTCACAGGTCACCAGCCTGATGCCACCCCATTCACTGTAACCCTTTGTGGCTGGCCCCTAAGCCAGCTGTTCACCCATTGCATGACGTATCCAGAAGGATCCTGTGACAGACAGTATCAAAAACTTTATTGAATTCTGAGTATCACTTGTCTTGCTTTGATCAGCTGTATGAATTACCCCATCATAAAATAAAATTAAGTTTGACAAGAAGGATTTTTCCCTTATGAACATGTTTTAGCTGTGACCAATGACTGCATTGTCCTTCAGGTGTTTTTCAATACCTCATCACAGTGTAATCTCCAAAATTTTGTCAGTCACTGAAAGGAGACTGTGACAGGCCTGTAGTTTCCAGGCTCATCCTTCTTGCCCTTCTTGGAAACTGGGACAATGTTAGCAGCTTTCAGTCAATTGGGACCTTTCCAGATTCCCAAAACCATTCAAAAATCATTGAGAGAGGCCGCTCTTTAAATACTCTCAGAATCCCATTAGGCCCCATAGATTTACAGTGGTTCAGCTGGAGCAGCAGATCCCACAGAAGTTCATGTCTCTGTGATCATATTCATACTGTAACAGGCCAATGTTACTTCTGCACTGCCTTTTGTTATTAATGTATTTAAAAAACCTTTTTATTATCCCCCACAGTACTGGCCAGCTTCAACTCCAGTTGAGCTTTGGCCACACAAATTTTCTCCCTACAGTGGCAAGCAGCATCTTTGTATCTCAGATCATAATTTTAAAAAATTACTGAAATGTAAATTAGAGAGTACTTAAAATGGGGTGTAGGGGAGTATATTAGTAACATACGTTATTTCTCCTTCCTGCCCAATCTTGTTTTGATGGCTCAATACTAGGAAAAATACTTGGTTTTCCTTGCTGCTGTCAAAGACTTCTTGCTAAACTGTAAAAATATGATTGTGTAGCTTCTAGATATATTTCTTTTGTCTTCCATTTTGAAGTATTTTGAATATTTCTAGCACTGAATAAGAAGGAGGGGGACAGGAATCAAGGAGATCCTGTTCTGCTTGTGCATACAGTAGCAGAGATTAGAGATTTTGAGTATTTAACAAAGAGTCGCTTATTTTTTCATAGCATTTGGTAATCATTGTTTTAGTGGAGGGAGAAGGAAAATCTCTGACAGTGAAATTCTTCTCCTTCCTTGCAGCTCAGGTTTGATTTCTTAATTGCCATATCATCAGCAGCATCACCACTCATCAGCTCTGTCTGCAGATGGTGAGACCTGAGTTGCCAATCTGGTGAGCTGGCCAAGGAGTTGCCAAATCCTCCTCCCTCCCAAACCAAAAGACTGTTTCCCTTCCCACCACCTTTATGACTGATCAATTTTTCAGTAGGATTTGTTTGCAGAATAAAGTGTCACTGAGGAGTCAGCTTGGTGCTAGGTGACCTGTGTACTGTCCCTCCAGGTTGTGACCTGGTGACCACTGATGGGCTGTGCTTAGGCTGGATCCAGGTATAGAGATGTAGGTAAAGTCTCCCAAATTCATTGTACCAGCTGACCACTGTGACTTTGAGAGAGACTGTAACCACCATGGCTTCTGCAGCTTGCAGAAGTAGTGGTGACTGCCTTCAGGATAGCTACTGCTGTCATTTTAGTTACCATGGTGTCATTAAGATACTTTTTGCTAAGTTCACAAAGGTGAGGGTTGTTTTTTTTGTTTTAAAACTTTTGGATAAAGGCTCAACTGTAGGTAATGGATCTATGCGGCTTTAGACAAAGCTTTTCTGTTGCTGAAAGACATCAGAAGGGTAGATAAAAGTGACTGGTGCATTGTCCACACACAGAAAGTTGTAGTCTTTTGGTCACGAAGATGACAGGATTTACCACGCAGCTGTCTGTGCCATGGACTAACTTACCTTTCTCTGCAGCGCAGTCCACATCCCTGGGAGCAGACTCTGTCCGATTACCAAGAAAAAAAACCTTGTAATTCCACTTGAAAGTAAAGTGCCAGACTGAGGCATGTCCATAGGCTACTGATCTTACCCCTCTGACCTGTTCAGCTGTGCAAGTGAAAGCAACCGCTTTCCATGGTACACAAATGCTTATGTGCTCCATGGGATCCTCTCCAACGATTTTTAAGGGACAACAGAGAAATCCTGTAATATGTGATAAAGGTACAGAGCTTCCTTCAGACTGTGACAGTAAGTTAGCAAAGAATTTGTTCTTTTAAGAAGCTTTAGATTCCACACCTGTGTGATTTTTGTAAACTGGTGGAACTTATTTCTTTGTAACAAAATTGTAAGAACTTTCTGTCGCTTTCTAGGATGCTGTTGAGAGAGTGAGCATCACTGGGTCACTGCTCTCAATGTCTCCAGTCCCAAGGTGGGAAGTAATCTCATGCAGGAGGCTCACTCTAAGGAGAGCAAGAAAAGCACTCTGATCTCACAGGGTTACTAAGCAATGTAACTGTGTTATTGTTCTGCTTGAGAGCCATGCATAGAGAGGCTTATTTAGACACCAGATCTTCTAGTATAATTTTTTTGTGATTAATTCAGTGCATAGTAAAATCACAAGTGATCAGGCTGCTGATCTAAGGACTTTTTTTCACTATTACAGGTAGTTTTTTTCTGATGTCATACAGAGGAGGGCATTAATTTGTGCACAAACATTCCTGCTTTTCATATAGAAAAACTTAGAATACTAACAGCTAGATGCATTCAGTGTCCTGGAAAGGCATCACTTCACCCCAAGTGAAATGCAAGTGTCATGGATTATAAATGTCACGTAACTTGGGCATATCATCCATGAGGCAGGTTTCATCATTTTCCTCATCAGCTTTATGAGTTGGTGGACAAAGCTGTCAGGCTCCTGCAGTGGATAACTTGGAGCATTCACTAAGTTTTGACCCCAGTTCTTGGGAGGAGCTCCATCTCTTCCCCTCCTGGACAGAACTTAATACTGAAGGGGGAGCTAAACGTTAGGGACACAAAAATTCCTTGGTTAGGAATCAACCCATACTTAACAGTATGTATCTTTTTTGGACGCTAATCAGCCAGACTCTATGCCTAGTTGGCAATATGATTTCCTCACCAGGGAGGTGGCTAAGTAGCCGGTGTGGGCCCCTCAGCATCCCGTGGTGACCGGCTCTGGCAGGGTGCACAGCACCAAGTGACCAGGTCCATGTCCCACGTCCCTGCCTTGCCCCAGCAGGCAGATGGGCAGAAGCTGACCCAAGGTGCCACTTGCTGCCTTACCCTGCTCGTTCCTGTCCCTCTGTGCCCTCAGCAGCAGTGGCTCACAAGCCTTTGCAGGAAGCGGAGAGCTGTGTAACCCTTGTCCTGTACAGTTTGCTTTTGACAGCTGTGACAGCCAGCAGAGCTTTGGCTTCAGATGTACTGTAATGATTAGTGTAACACGCAAATAATAATTTTGTTGTAACATCTGCCATCCTCTCAGGGTGAGGCTGTGTGTTTTACCCGTGGGCTGACAGTTGCTAGATGGATTTCGTTAGGTTCCCAGACACACCCTGGTGTGTCTGTATAATTGATGTACTTATTAAAAAGGGAACAGAAAAACCTCTTCTGTTCCCAATACCTGATTTAATAATAAACTCTCATTTTGGTCTGTGAACAAGTCTTTTTTTGCAATGCTGGTCTCACACCCTTGGCTATTATGGTCTGCAGTTACAAAAGCAGAAGATAATTTTTGCTGGCCATTGAAAATACGGAAGTGTTTTGCAATTTTTTTTTTTCTTTTTGCTGCTTTGTACGGCAGTAACATGCCGAAAATATGCTCCCTTAAAAGTAGCAGTTTCACCTTTTTTTAAAAAAAATATCCCAACAACCCAGCTTCTTGCACTAGATGGCAGTGTGGATGGTTCAGTGGGAAACTTGTTTTATTTAGAAAAATCATAAGATTGATGATAGAAAGTATTCAACATTAAAAAAAAAATCACTTTCTAGTGATGGCAAAATTGCTTTTTGTAGCTTGTCCCTCACACATTTGTACTGGGGAAAAATGTGTATTCCAGCTGAAAAGCTTGTGTAGGAGGTGCCAGTTTTCAGAGTTGCAAATTTTTGCATTTTTCTCCTTTTCATTTCTCCTCTTATATCTCACAAGAGCTGAGGTCCTACTGGGCTGAGTGTTCATCTACACACTTCTAAAGATGTGTTGCTGCTGTCCCTCAGACTCAAGCCTGGGGGGGAATTCTGCTGAATAAAGAGTGGCAATTACTAAATATTGAGAACTATGCTAAAATGATTGAGTATAATTACACATTGTTGACCAGGGGTTAGCAGTGGATGAATAGGTGTATCAAGTTGCACATATCTTGAAGAAACTTTATCAAATTATCAAAATTAAGCCATAATTAAGAAAAACGCAGCATCATTCTATACATGTGAAATATTAAACACAGTAGATAAACTTAGTTAAATCAGGATGCCTGTCCCATACCTGAGTGCCAATGTGAGAGTAAAATCCTAGTGAATACCACCAATCTTTTATTGAAATTCAGCAGTGCTGCTTTTCACTGAAAGAAACTGAAGGGCAGACCTGAACTGAGACATGGTACCTGAAGTTCTTCTTTGACTAGATGGTCCTGAACCTGTTGGATGCTGGAAAAAATAATGGTCCCTACTCTGAGCCATTTATGCAAAGGCAGAGGTCTTTGAGATGGTAGGCGTTGTGGTCTCAGATTTTCCCTTTAGCAAGACCTGATTACCAGAAGAGAGAAGGGGTTTCACCTGGAAAGAAAATCTGGCTAATCATTGTCAAATCCACTTGCATTTATTTTGAGTTAAGTAAAAAAAGTTGCTCTCTGGTTCTACTTAGTAGAACCTTAGTTATAATAGAAAAAGTACCATGCAGGCACCTCTGCAAAAATTTGTCTCAGTATAAAAGTGTATTTTCAGCAAGTGTTTTGTGGCATATCCTTTAGCTCTCATACATAATAATAAGAAATTAAATAAGAAATTAAGATTAGTGATTTGAGACCAATTATCAGAAAGTTTTTAAGGTAAAGCTAATTATATTGTATGGGGAGAGAACTGTGAAACTTTTAATTGCAAATAGGTATCCAATACCCAGATGCTCTTACACTAAAGTAACTGCATCTTTCCATGGCTTGTGCAATCTGTATAAGATAAAAGAATAAAAGATAAATAATAATAATAATAATAATAATAATAATAATAATAATAATAATAATAATAATAATAATAAACTCAGGCAGTCAACAGTAGGAATAAATCTTGCACACGTGAAATGTTATATGTGCCTATAACAAAACCTTTCAAATAAGATTACACTTTGTTTTTGTAAAAATACTGAGAAGAGAGAAAGCATGTTTGGGAAGAATAAAATTATTTAATTGATGTTCTTAATGTATTAACTATAAAATACATTTTATTGGTTTAAATATGTTAAATATGTTTAAATATTTTAAATCTATTTAATAAAAAAGTGGTTTAGTCCTTAATGTCAGTTAACTAGAAATAAAATGGTCAGAATGCTGGACTTAACAAGCTTAATTTTTGTATTTGCTTTCCCTGTCTTGTTCAGATGTCTGCTAGTTAACACACTGCATTATTTCTTAATATGAATACAACTCAGCATTTGTCCACAAATGTATGCTATTGGAATGAGTAATTATTCTCTATTGTCCATTGCTCTTTGCCTATTGTATATTAAGCTTCTTAATATAAAGTTTCTTAGGCAGAAATTGCTCTGTGGTATAGGCAATTGGATACTCAGATGCAAATTACATTTCTTTCAAGCAGAGAGAACAAATTTGAGTAACATTTACTTGCCCTCTCCAAATGACTGTGAGGGGCACTGCTGAGGATTGATCTGCATCTCAGTGCCTTGAATGAAAATTTGCAGAATGCTGGTGCTCTGTCACAGCTGTGTCCTCCTAGACACTGATTTAAAATGTATGTATGGGGAGATGTGGCAGGCAAAGAAGGAGCACAGATGTTACAAAAGAATTTCTTCTGCAATTGTTCTGCTTTGCCTGAGTAGCAAAGGTAGAGGACTGCGTAAAACAATTACTGCTTGGACATGAAACTCTTATCTTGCTGCTCCAGGGAATCTTTGTGGTTGAAAAAGGGCCCTCTTCTAAGTACAAGATAACTGAAAACACAACGATTAGGCTCTTGCTGAAGAAACTCGTCTCATCTAAGCAGAGCTTGTGACTGCAGCCTCAGCTAACCTTTCTGATGGTTCTGCAGGCTGCTGGGCAGGGACTTGGTACTAGTCTGTGGCTCTGCTTGATTTCTCACCCCTGCCTTAGCTCCCCTCTCAAACGTGGCTCTGCCACAATTCCCAGACATGTTGAAAGTTTCCATCCTTCATTCTACTAATAAAATTGGACTTCAGCCATTTAAATAATGTACTTTTTGCTGAACTGTTAAACTAAGTAATGTTGTGATTTAAACAAGGGCACAGTTCATTTAGTTGTTGTCATGAGAAGATATTGTCATTTATTTTAAATGTCTAAGATTTTGCTTAAACACAGAATAAACCAATCTCTAGCCTTATCTTGTTTTGAGATAGTTAAAGAGGTGCCACAACGTATTATGTGGTCAGATTAGTGTACATATATCTAAGTGTCCAGCTGTCCTCCTGAAATGAACAAGCAGTGACAAGTTTCAGAGCAAAAGTTAGGAAGGATATTCTGGGTAAGAGAATGCAGCTGGTTTGGTACATGAACTGCACAACATGTCCAAGTAAAAAAAAAAAAAAAAAAAGGAGAAAAGATGCTTCAATTTTCACCTCATAGAAACAAACCATCTGTTTTCTCTGTCTTGTGTTTGAAAAGGATAACAAAATTAGTGTGTATTACTTTTTCTCCTCTCCTATTTTTTAGCAAAAATAAATAAATAAAAATACACATACTTTCTGTTTTGTTTCTCTTTCATGATCTCCTCTACCAGGACATTATTGGCACTGTATGCAGTATAGGGGAATATTTCTGGATGACCATTTCCCCAAGCATGCTTACTAAGAATTACTGGTTTTTATTTCACACTGTGGTACTAAACAAACAAACAAATAGAAAACTCAGCCCCTCCTCCAGCTGGGAGTTACAAATGACCTTAAAAGTGAGCTAGCAGTGCCAGTGAAAAGACTGTGGTCTACCAAAGATAAATGGAAATGCAGACGTGCTATAATATAGAAGTTAGAGAAAATTGAGTAATAACTGGTTTGTATTATACTGTAACCACTGGGCTGAATGTGCTTGTAGTCAAGTATATTTCTGTGAGTAAGAGAAGAGGAATTTGTTGACAGGAACAATTGTTAAATGTCTATGCCTTCACTAGGGGCAAAAGGAAGCTTGATTTGTGCAGCTGTGTCTTGCTGATAGGACACCTCCTACAGAAGTGAAGCCTCTGTAGGAAAAGATTGGGTTATTGCAAAGAAAACTCTGCCCAGTACTCTCGGCACAGTTTTTTAGAAAATTGTCTTGATTACCTATTGGTTGAAATAGTTTGAACTGAGAGGAACATATAGTTTCATGAAGAAGTAGACATAATTCTGGGAAATGAGATTTGTAGTCCTTTTATCTGTTGATTATTCACCATTTGTCAGTAAATACGATTGATATTACTGCCAGGTTTTACACCGGCCTTAGCCAGTTCTGTGCTCCATAGTTTAAGTTGTGCTGAAGAACTTGTATTTTCCAGGTAAAGCAAAAATTAGATATACCTTCTTATTTTACAGTCTTGGACTACTTTATGGAAAATGGTCACACCTTGCAAAATGCTAGAGGTGTCTGCAGCTGAGAGGGTGGGTCATTACTTTGAATGCTTTGGCCAGAGAGGTTCACCAAGCTTAGGAAGAGAGTAGCAAAACAGAGTTTACAACTTTGATTTCTCTATCTGGGAGAAATTTTGTCTGACAATTCTGGTTTCACTTAATGAAGTTCAATCATTCAGTCAGTTTTTTGGAAATTAAACCATTTTCAGATTGGGTTACATCCCCAGAAGCAACTCTATATGTATGAGGTCAGCCACAGTGCTCTCGTGGGAGCTTACAGCAACTTCTCTGAACCTGGGCTCAACTCTGCTGTGAATTTACTGAAACAGCTGCTTATCAGTTGGCATGGGTCACTGCTTTCACATTTTTACCGCTGATGCCTGGGAAAGTTGGGTGTTTGTGCATCCTGTGCTTGCCTATTGTTAATATTCCCTCTGACATTCTGCAAAATAGGGGGGAATAATAATACCTTGTGCTTGCAGTTAGCTTTCAGTTTATCAGCTCCCCATATCCCCTGGAATAAAGCTAAAGGAAATGGCTGGGCAGGATGGGGCAGCCCAGGTTTTGGTTTGGGGCGTATGCACACAGTTTTTAGCAGGTCCCAGCGCTGCAGGCTGGTCTGGGAAATAAATTGCTCAATTACTAAATTGGCAGTGTCTCCTTGTGGGTGTTTTTGCTGCTGTTTTCACTCTGAATGGTCCTGTGGTGAGATCTTAACCATCTTGCAGGAGCAAAGGCAGGCACTGCAAACCAGTAGCAGTGCCGTCCACAAGCTGTGTGGGAGCAGCGACCATCGCCTGTGAAACTTGTTCCCTACATCTTGGGAGACTTATGGATCTTGGTATTTGGGTCAAAATTCAGAGTCTTTCAGGAGTGTTAAAGTGTAGCAGGCTCACCTAGTGCATTACTAGCCTAGCTGCTTTAGTGGATCCCTGCCTTTTTAACATCAACTGGGGTCCTCGCTGTTCCATTAAATCTTGCTGTTAGCTGACTAGTCTCCAAATTCACATAGAAGATGTTCCTGGTAAAAACAGCATACCTCTTGGCTTGCAGCATTATCTCCCTATCCTGTTTTCCTTTGAACTGCATTGGTTGGGAATATTAGGCAGTCTGCTTCAGTGCCTGCGCTATGGGGGCAGGAGCTACAGTTCTGCCAAGAGCAGCAGTTTTTCCCTGTTTACACCTATATAGAGACTCAGAAATTTTCTGACAAAAGTTTGCTAAAACTAGTGCTACTAGGTTGCCACAGGTCATTGTGCATTTTGATTTCGTAATATACATAAGTAACAGTCATTTAATCAACAGATCTGGCAAGATCAAGACCAGGACTGATTAGGACTTAAAGAACAGACAATAAATAAAATTAATAATAATCTCATCTGGGATTAGATGTTGGTGTGAGAGAGTTGGCAGGAAATAATTAAAACACATTTGCTGTGAGATTTGTTTATCTTTTGTTCCTGTTACTTATTCCTCCTACTTTTCTCTAATGCAAATTTCCGCCCATGCTGTAGCTATGAGCTGGTGCAAAACACAGCTGGCCCTGAGGGATAGTAAGAAGCATGATGTTTATTTCCCCCCACTAGTCCCTTTAGTGGTTGCTCTGTAGAGGTATGCACTGCTATGCCCACTGATGATTTTGGCAAATTTAGGAATTAACTGTGTTGGTTCCAGGTGATTGGGAGCAGAAACCACATGCCTTGATACCAAAGCTGAAAATAAAAAAAAAGTAATTGCTTTATAGTGTCCCACAAACAGGTTTTAAGTGTTGTGGTTTGAATGTTAGAAGTGAATTTTTACTGTCATTAGTCACTGTTCGGATGCTGAAGAGGGAGACATGGTTAGCTTTTTAATGAAGTCATTTTCTCGAGCTGTGAAACTTTGTTTAAAAACAAAATAGCTAATTTTTGTTGAAAATGTGATCACCATTGGGGTACATTGGAATAACTTATGTTCTTGTAGAAGCCATCTTTTTGTTATAACAGAAATAATCTGTTTTGGTATTCTGAAATCTGACTCTGAGGTGCTATTTTTCCTTGGGGTCAGATTTTTCCAAGTTCTTTTATACACAGGATAAAGCTGTGCAGCTGCCACTTGGTGATATCACACAGGATTGCAGTTGCATTGTGGAGAGTGTGTCCCATTTTTGGAGAGAGGATGGCATTCAGTAGCCCAACTGGATGTTGTTAAGATGAGTTCTATTCAGTACCAGCAATTGGAATTGGCAAGACCAGTGCTTGTCAGTGCTGCAGAGAAAAGAGCTCAAGAATCTGTCGTACTCATCGTGAGTGATAATGCGTACGAGCACAGTGGCTCGTTGAACATGTTTTCCAACAGTACTTTGCTCTGCGTGATGAATGGGTGAAATTAATAATGTTTCTGAAGCACTGTCCAAGTATCTTCGAGCTGCCTGTTGTCTCTGATTTTACTCTGTCCTGCTTTCAGGAACAGCCAAATGGAGTAATGTCAAATTTTTAGGTAACTACAAAGCTCAGACTGCAGCAGTTATTTTTCTGGAACTAATGCCTTTAAAGATGTTCACAGGTGGAAATTAATTATTTCTTTAGACAGCAGTCATCTCCCTCTAGAGTCAACTCTATCTTGCAGTATTTATCAACACTTTTTAATAAGATAAAATTTATACTTACAGATGATATTCATATGCATGGAGTAGCAGTGATTCCTAAAGTGTGTTATCACCACTGTTGCTTTGAATGCTATTTTGTTATTGCAGCAACATAAATACACGCTAATCTCATGGGAGGGGCTGGCTGGTGTCTTCACAGGTCTAGAGAGTGTAGGGAGTGATTTCTCCTGTTCTGTCCCACCTTGCCTCAAAAACCTGCCTCAAAAACCTGCTGCTGAGAATGAACAAAATGTTCTCTCCACAGCTGCATTCCTTCTGCCACTGTCACTGCTGCCAAGTCAATAAAACAAAAGTGGAATTTTTTAAAGCTGTCTTTTTTTTTTTTTTTTTTTTCTTTTCTTTTTTTTTTTTTTTTTTTTTTTTTTTTTTTTTTTTTTTTTTTTTTTTTTTTTTAACCTTTAATACTTTTTGGTTTCTGAGCAAAGAGCTGCTGATGCCAAACATTATACCTGCTCAGGTTTTGCCTTCCCACATTGCCTTGCTAATTGGCACTTTTGGCAATGTTTGTTTGTGCAGCTTTTTCTGAGCATAGCAGCCGCCTGTAAAATCTTTCAGGAGGGGAGGAGATGGAGTGGTGTTCATACACACAGCTGTGTTTATTTCCGTATGAGCTAAAAACTGCCCACTCCAAAATGCACAGCCATAAAGGGAGTACCACCAGAGCAGCTGTAGGTCACCTTATGGATGGAGTTAGGGTTTATGTGCCTGTCCTGCAGCAGGGCTAGCTCTCCGCAGAGAGGTAAACACTATGAAGAGCAGTGTATTTGTGGGCGTCACTGAACTGATGATGGTGGGAGGCACCTTGAAAACCTTGATTCATCTCTACAGCTCTTGTGTGAGTGGCCAACTCCTACTTGAGACAAAAATCTCATTAGTTATGGACCAAGAAATCTTGCTGTTAAACAGTGCTGCTAAGAATTTTGTTTCAACTATTTTTTATGCTACTCCTTTCCCTGTAACTGGGAGCAGACCAGATCACAGAGGGGGATGTTCACAGCAGCTCTGGTAGTCCATGCTGTAAGCTGATTATCAGCAGTTCTCCAAGCTTTGAAAGTCCTTTTCTGCCTCTGCAAGGCCTGCAATGAGCTCCCTAAGGAAAATTAAGGGCGAATACCACTGAAAATCTGCAGTCTACTTTTTGTGCTGCAGTGTCTGCCACTATGTTAACCCTTCCTCTTTCTATCACACTTTTTCAAGAATGTATTCTGGTATCTGAGTTATAACACAATAAAATAATCTTGATTTTGTTATATTACTTCACAACACGTTAAGCTCCCATGTATTTATTTACAACAACAACAACAACAAAAAAGCCACCCACCACAAATTTTGACAGCAATATCTAGCCATCTAGTTATTATTCTAGAGCAACTGTTGATGTGTGATTTATGCACCAAAAACAAACACCACAATTCTCTTAAAACCAACTGAGAGTTGGTTCTAGTTAACAAAGAGAGAGACATGCAAAGGTTTGAAGTCTTACGCTGCAGCTGCTTCAGTTATGGATAAAATTTGCAACCATCCACTTCTTTATTCACTCTGAGCTGCAGGCATGCCTCACAGTGTAGAAGTTAGTGTGACTTGGCACATCAGTTTGTGAGGTGCATGTTGCCCAGTAAGGCTTGACCAAATTTTAGACGTGTCCATGTTTAACATTTGTTTTCCTAATTTTAGTGGGAGTGGAAACAATGTAAATTGAGTAAGTTTCCATAGGAGTTTTGTTGTTTAAGTGCCATTTAGCTTTCTTAAAATTGGCCCTTAAAGAACATGCCTTACTTGACAGCTGCTGATGAAAATAGTGCTTGTCTATGTGCCCTCAAAGGCTCATGTGCCTGAGCTATCATATGATTAATTTAGCTACATTTATAAGGAAACTAATGTTGGTTTTCACCCTTTAAGGACTTAATTTTTATGTGTGACCTAGCTAGTATTTTCTTTCTTTGAAAGGTCCTGTTTTCATAGCAATAATTTTTCAGTGTGATGGCAGGAGGTAAAAAGCATGCCAATGTCCTCAGATGACTCAAAGTAATTTTCATTTGGGTTTGTATTTCTTCCACCAATTATAAATGTGCCATAAAATAGCTAATGTATAGCAAAAATAAATATATTCTGCTTCCTAAATAATATTTTTGAAATAATAATTCACATAGTGTTTATTTCACTTTTTAATGTTTGTCTTCTGCAAGCTTAGCGTAATTTGCCTGTTTCTTCTCTTTTCACTTTCCATTTTTCTGGTGAAGCAGATATACTGTGCTGGAAATATTGTTGTCCAGTTTACAAGCAAGTATTTTGTACTGCCGGTTCTGTTCTCGTGGAGGTAAACTGAAGCAGTTTTTGTGTCTGTACTTGTGTAAAATCAGGTCACCTTCTCAACAAGGTGTTTGCCCAGCTTAAATGATTGCAGAGAGTTTCCCACCTTGATGGCAGCTTTCCTCCCTGAAAGAGGAAATGCTTTTATGAATAGGGGAATACAGAGTATTTCTAAATACTGTGCAATCTAATATCTTAAATCTATTATTTACCCTATTGCTTCATAACAAAAGGAAAATGCCCTTTGTGTAAGCATGTGAGCATCACAAGATATGTGATGGCATTTAGATGTAGGGAATGGAAAATTAACTGTTTACCTAAGGAAAATTTTGCCTGCTTACATGTTTTCAGCTTTTAAAACTTCACTACAGGCTAACACCAGCACACAGCCTTCATTCTGTTAATTTTCTTGGCAATATTTTGATACTGGATGTACATTATTAGAAACAAAGGGCAAAACATGGATTAATAATTAGCAATACATATGTCCACAGTCATTCAGTTGTAACCTCTCTGCTTGCTTTTGCTATTGTTTTGAGGAGAGAGGGAAAGAAGAGGTTATTCAGTACAACAGAGAAGAGTAAAAAGTAAATGCTAGTATTTCCTCTTATGGTGATTAAATAGCTTTAGAAACATAAATAAAAGGAAAAGGAGGACTTGCAAAGGTCTTTAATCCTGTCGTGCTTTGTAATGGTTTTGGTTGTCTATTGTCTACGCTTGCAGTAAAAATATACAGAAGTGTAACAATTCCTATTGTTTAGGTAGTGGATCTGTTGCTCCAAGGAATGGGAGCAAATAAAATTATGTGCTCCAAGGAATGGGAACACATAAGATTAGCCCCAAATGAGGAACGTAGATCCTTGGTGACAGAACAGTAAAAATAAGCAGCTCCTCCAAATAAGTAAGGTGGGAAAAGGAAATTCAGCATATCTTTAGAAAAAAAGCTGGGGAGAGAACATCTGCTTCTCTCCTATAAGAACTTTTCTCAATATTTTAAATCAATAAAAGATTAGCTGTATTGCTAAAAAAGTGTTATTTTTAAACTTTGTAAGGAAATTCGAGTGGCTGCAGAAGGGTCCCTTAAGTTCTGCTCAGACTGAAAAAAAACAGAACCTAAATCTTAACAAATTTTTCTTTTTATCTGAGTGGAACTACCCTTGTTCAAATTCAGCTGCTGTTTTCTGGATTACGCATGGAATGAGGGAGAAGGGGGACAGGTATAAATAAATTGTGTATTTTCTGTTCTGCAGTTCTTGCAAGAAGATAGATGGATGTGCTTTTAAGCTTTGTATTGATTTGTTTGCTGTGGCTGTGTGTTTATCAGAAATTTGTGGGTGCCGGGGCTGAGGAGAGCTCAAAGTATGGCCTACCTTTCTTGGGAAGCACCATGTGAATGGGAATAACCTGAACAAAGAAAGTGCCCCTCTGCTAAGACCTTAGTGATATGGTTTCAGGAGGGCATTGATAATTGTGCAGCAGCTTATTCTGCTCTCAAGATAATAATACAAGTGAATATGAAAGCCATTCTTTTGTTACTAAGAACATCTGAATTAGTTTTAGTTTTATTTATACCACATAGTTTCCTGCTTAGGACTTGCATTCTGTGGAGAAACAGACGAATCACATTGAGATGTATTGTTTCAATGACAGTCCTGCTGTGTTGCTCTTCAGAAGCTTAAGTTCTTGCGTTGCCTTTTTACCAGAATTTGATTTGTTGTGCAAGATGCACTGCCAAATATCTGTTTGCTCATAAGGTGACTGATAAAAACATACCTTATTTTGCTATTTATTTATTTATGTTATACTATCTAATAAGAGACCAACTAAAAAGACTAAAGGTAACATATTTATGGATCTCCATAGAAAGGTATTGTTTTTGCAGATTATGGTGGACTCCACTGTCCACTGTCTCAGGGTTATAACTGGGTGAGTGTTTCAGATCCATACACCAGCTGGGGAATTACAGATTTGATTCTAACTTGACACATGGTGTAAGATGTAGATGGGCCCTTGTTTGTTATTGTTTCAGCTCGTGTCAGCGCTGAGATACAGTTTTGGCTGACAGACAATGTGAATGAAGGCTGAGTTTATTTGGATGTGCCTGGTAGAAATGAGAGTCAGCACTGCCAGCCTCGATGCTGCTCATGGCAGTCGTACCACACACATCGCAGCAGCGTGTCAGCATCTCTCCTCCCTGGCACCATGGGCACAGCAGTGGTGTGCTTCATGCCAGTTGCCAGATGCAGGGCTGTCCATTACATTTCAGGGGAGAGACATAATTCACTGAGTCCTGGCTTCCTGAGGTGAAAAGTTCTTGTGCATTAAGTTGTTCACCACACTTTTGTTTGCACTGGACTCTCTTGCCACTGTACATCTCTGTTGGAACCCAGGACATCTCTCTGGATGCCCTGGATGGCCTGTTTGAAAATGATGGGGAACATGAGCATGGGAAGATGCTGTGAATAATTAATGCAAGTGTTAGTTCACTCTCTGACTGAGAAGGAGGAAGATAGGTTATGTGAACTCCATGCTTATTTCAATTACTCGGATTAAATTACAGAGTCCCAGAGCATTAGGAACAGGTTGTTTTAATGTTGATTTGACTAGGCTGCAGAGAGGAACATCCCCTGTGAGGGACAAGTGCATTGCCCCAACTTGTGGTCCCCTCCTTTGGGTGGGTAAGTTCCCTGCAGGTGTCCACATGTAGCAAAATGGTTTTGGCTGCATTCAGTGCAGAGGCTGAGTGACACTTGTCTGACAAGCTGACAGGTCTTTCTCTATGAGCTGTTGAGCAGGAAGAGTATGGAGATACCCAGCTAGACTGGCTCCATCACGCTCTGCTGCAGCTGCTGCCAGATGGTCTCCAGCTGCTTCATGCCAGCTCCAAAATCACAGTGTTAGCATGGTTTGGTGACTGCATGCTCAGTAAGGAGAGCCCATATGGCATGTGCTGGGGTGACTGGCAGGTTTTTGCTGCTGAGATATCTTGCCTCCCTCTTGCCAGAGTGTGCAGGCTTGCAGTCCATAGGCTGTGGTGTGGACATATGGTGGCTTTGGGAGGCAGAACCAGAGAAACCTCCTCACCTGTGGAATGAATGTTGAAAGCCTCACAAGAGATGGTTTGTGGCTTAGCAAGGAGGTAAAAATAATTGTGCACACCTGCTGGATGTTTCTGAGGGATGCTGTGTGATGGGGTGGGAAGGGACATCAGCCTGGAGCAGGTCTGGAGTGTGTTCCCTGGCCATGCTGAAGCTGTGGGGTTGTGGTCTCCATAGAAATGTTGTGGTAAGTAGGGTCCACTTGTATTGCTGAAGGGCCACTTCAAGCAGCTTGAAGAGAAAGGGGCCCATGTTAATATTGACGTTGTAGATACAGTCTAGGACTTGGGGATAGGTGTTGGCAGTGTGGGCTGTAGACAGAGTCTAATAGCGAGTGAGATTAAGCCCTCTCTTGTAAACTATGGCTTATGAAAGCAAGAGCCTGGTCCTTGCAATATTGTCTCCTTGGCCCTACAATTTTCCACTTTCATTGTGGAAAAAGCCTATAATTTCTCCTGTTCATGTAAGGTTGATACCACAGTCCACAGTACCCATGTTAGTAGTTTAAAAAAGGAAGAGATTCCAGGATTTGGGCATTATTGCATAGGGAGAGCAGCATTTAGGGCTATATGGGGACAAAGCTGATCTGCTGGAGCTTTCTCAGGTAAAGATACACCTTCAGCTGAGGTCACAGTTACATGAGCAAATGCTGCTAGACAAAAGTATTTGTCCTTAAACTTCCCAACTGTCCCATACTGTTGCCCTTTTGTCATATCAGATTTATGGTTGGTGTGTTATGTATAGCATCTCAGACCTAAATCAGAGGAACAGACAGACGGATATTTGACTGTCTGCCTCTAAATATGCTTCATGCTTGTGCCATTATATATGCAATGTCACTGAAGACTAAATACTTGGCTACTTTATAGAAGAGTTAGACTTCTCTATTTATCAGAGTTTATGCCTTAAAATCCTTGCAGTTTGTCTTAGATGCAAAGTCTAAACCAGATCACAGTCCATTTCATAAACTGTTTGTAAACATCCTTGATTAGTTTGTTCATCTCAGCCTTCAAGTTTATCTACCTGTAATTTCTCTTTGAATAAGTGAATTAATTTTAAATTATTGGGATCTGCATATGTATTTTTCCAACAGTTGTTCAACTTTTAATCTTTAAATACAGAGTGGAAAGGGTGCTGTGTTTTGTCCTGCCCTATTGAGTGAACAGACGTGATGGACAGTTCATACACATGCTATGGAGAGGAAGGTAGAACTGCTTCTCGTCCCAGGCAGAGCAGTTCCAGGGTTGTCAGCTCTGGGAGACCACAGGTATACTGGTGCTGGGATGCATGTGTCATCCCCAAGATGCATTCTTTCCTCTGCCAACTTTTTGGAAGCCTTTTCACTTGTTATTCATGCTAGATTTCAGTCTTTGTCAGAGCAGATGAAAATTCTGCTCAGCACACATTTCATTTCCCTCCTGGAGACTGAACTAGTTCAAGCCATGGAAGTTTCATCCCTCCTGCTTTCCCACAAGAAAAATATGGATAGCCCAGTTGAATCCTCTGGGCTCCCTGTCACAGCAAGCATTACAACCCATAGCAATACCATACTGGTTTGAATTCATGTACTTTTATGTGACTCATTATTCACTGGCATAAATAAAAGGGAGTGTCCTTTACATCACCCATTAGGAATTTCAGGTATAAAAAAAAAAGTTGTTTTTTTTCTACTGTGGATTGCCTTTCTTTTTCTAGTTGTTTTTTTTTTCTCTCTCTAACATAAACAGAAATGGGTTTCTGAGTTGCAGCACCATGTAATCTTCTGAAGGTGTTTTTTTTTTTCTTCTGTAATGTAACGTGATGACAATGATGTTGTCAGGAATGGTTTCCAAAAGAGATGGGTGGTCTGAGAATGCTTGCAGGGTGTGGGGGCCTTGCAGCACTGTGTGATGGGTGTCATCCAAACATACCTGTCTGCGTTTAGGCTCACATCACAAGCAAAGATCATGCTCTTGCACATTAAACAAGGACCACCAAGTCATCAGACTGTAGCCCAGTTCTGTATGGATGGAATGTCCTCCTTATTACAAGCGACAAAAGCATACCATCTATGGTTCACAGAATCCATACTAAGATTTCCTTTTACTAATGAGTGGTGATCCTGATAGTAAAAACATAGGGCTGCCGCTGCCGTAAGAGCTGCCACTTCTGGCTGGCAGTGAGTCTGCTGGACCTCTGAGAACAGATATGGTTACCAAAAGTCCACTAGGCTGATCTGATGTCTTTTGGGATGCTTTGGAGGGCTGTGTCCAACCTCTGGCCTATGCTAGAGAAAGCTGCTTGTGCTCGCAGGTAAATACTGTTTTGTCTTAACTGTTTGACAAGAATTAATAGAGCTGAGGTTTACCTTCCCACAAAGTAACTAAATGTTAGAGCCAAGCTTGGTTACACTAAAAAATATTGAATGTACCTTACTCCATTTTGTAAGATTGTTCTTGCAAACAACTTTTTAGTAAGATGGTGTTCATGACCAGGATCTTCCACGCGATGACCATACATGAAAGGGTAAAGAAAGGGCAAAGTAAAACGAGCTGGGGACTGTATTGCCTATGATCTGGGAGAGAAGATTATAGTTCATAAAATCACAAAGGATGTGATTTTGAATCTGAAAAAGCTGAATCTGGACTGATTTTGACCAAGACCTGCAATACAAGAATTTGGTGGCAGTAAAATATGTGAAACATCAGGTAAAATGAGAAAAAAGTTTGTGGTGGGTATTGACAGCCTGGGACTCCCTGCCCCACAAGGCAGGAGAAGCAGGTGGCATCAGCAGGGTCAGAAAGAGGCTAGTTAAATTCATAGGCAATTTATGTGAACGTTAAAATTACATAGTAAGGACATAACCTTTAAATATTCCCAGTCTAATAATTATTGATGCTGGGAGAATACAGAAGCATGGATTCATCATAAGGCGCTTGAACTCTCCTTAAATAATATCTGCTGTTGCTACTATTGAAAACAAGATAGTCTGGATGGATCATTTGTCTGACCCTACAGAATGCTGGTTATGTTTGTTTCTGCTGTGTATTATTTTGAAATCCTTTTGTGTTGTTGTTTTGGGTTTTTTTTTGTTTTGTTTCTATAGAGATAACCTTCTTAAATTAAAACACCTTATCTCAGTGTTTACATGCAGATGTACAAAACTATATAAACTTTCTATCAAGTTTTGAAAATTCTTTACAAATCAATTTCCTACACTTTTACTGTTTCTTTTTCCTTTCCCGGAAAGTCACTGAGGGGCTTATGTAAAACAGCTGATTTCTCTTTTGGATCTTCCAGACACAACTGGGATAACTCCATGTGGAAGGGAAACTAAAATGCAGCAGCTGATGGTAGACCATTTCTGCTATTGCTAGCAAATGTGACAAAGCAGTACTTGCAGAAATTCAGTAAATTTGTGGGATATTTCAAATAGCCAGAAGGACCAAGTACCTTTGAAATATTTTCATATATATCCATTTTCTGAGGCATTTTCTATACTGAAAGCTGCCCAGTAAAGCCCCATTCCTGAGCTGTGGGTAGGTGGCTTGGAAGAGTGAAGCAGAAGCTCAGTCAGGAGATGAGAAGACCATTTTCAAGTATGTAGAAGAAAACCCCTCAGACCCCTACCTTACTGAAGGTTGTACATTTATTCTCTGCTTGCAGCAATAACAAGGTGGGCAGACAAGCTTGATGCAAGTCTCCTTAAGGAAGGGGCTGGGGGAGAAGACAATGAGGGAATCCCCATAAAACTGACTTATGGTTATTTCCATCACAGCTTGAGAACTGGAGCCTGGCATGGCATTAGCTGAGTCTTTGAGGTTCAAAAGCAACAAAGCTTAGAGTTGGGTCTGATATTTTGTTGTTGTTGTTGTCAGAAGGGAAGGATTTGCCCTAGGTAGGAGCACTCTGACTGTTCTTTTCTTCAGCTTGCTGACTCAGGTCCCAGAGTTTCTGAGCCATCACTCTCTTCTTAACAGAGCTTAGCTCAGCTATTGCCTGGAGCTCTGCTGTAAAGAAAGACCTTTTTACAGACCACTGCTATAAGTGGAGGGAGTGAGGAAGGCAGGCAGGTAAATTCATGCTGACTGTAGCCATATCTTTTTAATTAAGCTGCTTGTTGAAAGGATTTACAAGGCTTCTTTTGGTCTCGTCATACTGCAGATTCTGCAGAAAAAAAACCCAACGACATAGTGAGAGGAGACTTCTTTTGATTGACTTCTTAAGTATCGTCCAAAATGAATTAGCTGTCATACTGCATATAGTAATAATAGTTTCTGTCTTGTGACGGAGAGACTGAAGCGCAACTGACTGCTGCCTGAGAGGAGCGGCAGGAAACACTGGTCCCAGGGATTTTTAGTTCTGCCTTTTAGGGTGGCCTAGCTACTGATTTATTTTGTTCAGTTAGTGAGATTTGAACAGCAACTTGCATAATTTTGCTTGTGATTTGGATGCAACATTAGAAAGACATTTGCTCTAGAAAGTATATGAATGGGTGAATTGTTACGTGATTAAATAATTAAGTGAAATTTAAAATCATTCACAGTTTACCCTTATCTCAAGATTGATCACTCTGTGTCTGACCTGAAAAAAAATCCTTATATGCCTGCATTCTTACTTGGTTTTTGCTTTAATTCTAAAGTAGCATATATTAAAAAAAAAGATATTTCTCCCTTACAAATATTGCCTTTCAGTTTATTGGCCGCTCATTTTGATAAACATAAAGATAAGAAAAACACAACCAAGGTAGGGGTAAGATTGAAAAGAAAGTATCAGTGAGATACAGTCATTATCCCAGGATAGATACCAACCACAGAGCAACTCCCCACATACTTTCTCTTTTGCTGTTGTTGGCTTCAGACCTTGCTTCATTTAAATTGCACCTGGCATACTTAGTACACGTAGGTTGCAGACATTCCTGTTTCCTGTAGAGAAGCACAAGTTTGAAAAGTGCTTGCCACTCTAGCTGAGCAGGAGGGATTTCCAGGGCCAATTTCTTCTTGCAGTTAGAGAAATTACCATCTGTGTTTTCAGATGGGTTTTGCATATATCTTGTCTCTTCTTTGCAAATGATATCAGTGTCTTGCAGAATGAAACTGGGCAAGTTATACTGCCAGGACGACCCACATGTGAGAGGGAAGTCTCAGGCAGAAGTCTTGTTGCACTAATGTATAGCAGGAATGGAGCAGTACCAGTTCTTCTTGAGTATTGCATCTCATGGGTCGGCTTGCTCTGTCAAACCATTCTACCCTAGACGTATTAAATCACCACTTTGCACTTGCTGGATTGGATTGCAGAGCTGGTTTTTCTCCTGGAACCATTCCCTGACTACATCCACCTGAACAACTGGGAGCCCCTACCCTTGGATCCTTTACAGTTCTGACCTACAGGGCTCCCACTTTTAATCCAGGTCTTAAACAACAGAGTTGTACTGTCTGAACCACATTCACCCTGTGAGTAGCTCAAAATATGGTGCTGATCTGGAGCTTGCTTGGAGTGGTTGATGTGGTTGTTTGCTCTTGATAGTCTGTGTGTGCCATGAGAAAAAAGCTACATATGCGCCTAAAGCCTCCTTGCCTGGGAAGCCAGAATCTGTTTCCTTGAATCCCACAAACCAGTGTGTGCCCATCTCCATTTCCACATGTGACCTCAGCCCTGGACAGGAGAACTTTCAGGACTGCCTTTCTGGGTTTAGAGCTGAGTTATATTTCTCTTCTAATTACTGTGTTGCTGACATGCTGTTCTACAGCTGCTCTTAGACTAAACCTCAACTGTTTTCTATCTTAAGTGTCTCCTCCAAGCATCAGACTGAAGTGCAAGTCTGGATTTTCTGCAAGGTCTGCGCCTCTAGAGGCTTCTGCATTTCTGTAGTTCTGCTGGGTGGATGCCAGAACTGATCTATCCGTACTCGATACTTCTGGTGCTGAAACACCAGAATAGGTGCCAGTGACCTAGCAAGACGCAGCACAAGAGAGAAGCAAGGTTCCTTTCCCTTGTGACTTGAACAGGATTAAGACATAGGCTTTATGTTCTGCCTAAAAAATTGCCATTCTGGAAAAACCTGTAAAAGCTGGAGTGTCATGAATGTTTGTAGAAACTGAGGATCATGTGTGTTTAAGGTTTCTGCTATTGAACCTCAGGGCAGAAGAGAGTTTGAATATCTAATGCAAAACACTTTTAACAACTGCTTCATTGAGCAATAACTCTTCATACAGCTAGTCTCTGCTTGTTTTGCATTTGCCCTAGGATCTGTAAATCATAGTATTCACAGGCAAGCATGGGTTGAGCATGTAAAAACACATAGGCAAAGAGTTGAAGACTTGGGATGGAATATACAAGTTCCTCTACAAATTTTCGTGTGTTAAGATGTCTCTGCCGGAGAATATGCTTTTCTGTAGAGGAGACTAAGTTTTCCTCCTCTCTGCGTTCTAGCTGGTCTCTGGTGTTTTGCTGTGCCTCACCCACATGAGAGACTTGTGTCCAAATGCAGCTTCTGGGGTGTGTGCAGCTGGGGAATCACATGTGGCACCATTCTAAGAATGATCCATGTATGTGTTGGTGCAATTTCAGGAATTCAGTTCCCGATGTATGGCTCAAACCGCATTTTAGCAAAATTCCCTACTTCTATGAGTTTGTTGAGCTAGATCAGATTCCTTCTGTACTTGAAGAGCTGTTTAATAGGCAGATTTTCAATTCCTGCTATATTTATTATAAAACAAATAAGCAAAAAACAGAACAAAAAAACCTAAATCACCCTACCATACCAAAAAAACACAGGAATCAATTATTTCACTTAGCTAACAAATTATTATAATTTATGGTTTCCTTTCTTTTTTTAAATTTTCTTCTATCTGTTGGACTAAATTTGCTTCCTGAATTATTTTATTAATCCTCACTTAAGTTCAGAAGCAGCAAGTGAGTTTGCTTGAGGTACTTGAGCATGCACAGCTTTCAAATTGGCAGAAGCATACTCACAAGGCAGTTTGCACCAGGTCAATTTCATCTCTTCAAGCCACAACAAAATGGAGATCTCAGGCCTTGTTTAGATTTTCAGCACTATTTTTATTAACTTTGTGTCAATTCTCACCTCAATTACATTTGTTTTGTGCTATTGGGAAGCTCTCATCATTCGTGCCTGCGAATGGTAACTATAACAGATTTTACTTTTAAACCTATGATGAGGCATGCCACAATCGGGCCTCATTTTTGTGGTTGACGCATTCCTATTTGGGACTGCACTGCACCTAAAAGAAATGTCTCCCCGCCCCAGGATCCCCTCCCACCCGTCCATACCCATCCCTGGGTGCATGCTGTGCTCTCAGGTTTCCCCTTGTACAGTGTATGTAATGAAAGCAGGGAAGCATACCTGTTGTTACTGTGCTACTGAGACAGCACAGAGCTATGCTATACAAATTAGAAGTGGGTAAATAAGTTCCGTTTTCTTTACCCTTGGTTGCAATGATAGAGGTTGATACCTTGCTAAGTGCAGCCTGCCCTGAGACAGTGGCTGTCCTGAGCTTCAGGACACATCCTGAACTTCACATGGAGGCTGATGATAATTTTTCAGTAAGCATTCACTGTGACTCAGTAAAAATTACCTGTCTTCAGCTTAAAGCATAACTTTATATCCTTATAGCAAGCAGAGGCAGGAGTGAAGCATTAAAATCTCCCTGTTTGAAAGGAAGTAGTTAATATGTTCGTAAAAGCTCACAGATTTAAAACTTCTGTCCCAGCTGCAAACTCTGCCAGCAATGGGTTGGGGTTTTTTTGTTTTTGTTTTTGTTTTTTTTTTTTTTTTTTTTTTTTTT
>NW_024529266.1:3021082-3044167 GCF_017590135.1 Pyrgilauda ruficollis
TTTCTTTTCTGCCATGCTTCATTGTTTCAGCAACAATTATCATTAGGCCTGGAATCTTGTGATGGGCCTCTATGCATCATGGCCTGTGTTGGACTCCTGCCTTATATTGCTGTTCATAGCATTCCACTTATTCAATCTTTATAGCAGCTTCATGCTCTGCCCTCCACTGAACATGAGATGGTAAATGTCAGTCAGTGTATAAGGCAGAGCTAGGGGAGGAGGAATTGCAATGAAGCTCTTTCTCCATTCTTGGAAAATTGATACCAGGATTATACTAAAAATGAAGGTATTTGTGTTCTTGAAGGAGAAAGCAAAGCTGTATTAGCTTGTGTGATGGAGCTCTGTCAGATTTTAAAGACAGCCAGCTTCTCTATCAGTCAGTATCTCTGACTCAAATTCACATGGTGCCTGCACTCATTAATTTCTTGATTTTCTTTTACTTTGCTAATCTGCTTAGCTTTTAAATACTTGTGTGGACATACTGTCAGAGCTAAATCAAATATAATTGGAAAAATGTGACTAGTTTCTTGAGGAGTTGGGAGACAGCAAAGCAGCGTGTTCTTCATGTGCCTAAGCTCCACCCATCTGAGTCAACAAAATAAAATGCTGTTTGGATTGTAGAAAACTCAAAGCAGACTCAGGAAGAGGCATCTCTGCAGCCCCAGATGAGTCAGATCTTCTGCCCTGAAGACGAGAGCTGTGACCAGGCTCCCTCCTGCACTGAAAGTGGGCAAGGAAGAAGGAACAGGAGCCCTACTGCAGAGCCAACAATTCTGGCTTTGCCGAGCCAGCCAGCAAACCACAGAACTGCTGCTGATTTGGCCTCTGCTTCTCATTTGGCTTCATCTCAGCAGCCACCTACCCAAGAGGACAGTGCCCTTTTTCTGTACCTGCAGCCTGAGCTTCAGGCAAATCATGCTTATTGGTTCAATCTCCCATGTGTGGGTTGGAAGAAAACATAAAACCCAGAGAACCCACTGCTGCTGGAACTTGCAGTGGAGAGGTCCTGTAGTCAGATGAGCACCATTCCTGACAGCGTCTGTGCCACCTCTGGTGCCCCCACCCTGCTGGCTTCCATACCGTACTGTTGGTGTCTGGGTTTGTCAGGCAGAGATGCCTGATCTGGCTGCATCTGAGGGTTCTACCCTCACCTCCCCAGGGGGACATCTGAGCTCAGAAAGTGCTCACTGGTACAGTGCTTCTGTAGGTGCTCTTCACCTAAAAAATCCTCTAACCCTGCCCTCCTATGATGTTAGGTAATCTAAAACTTTATACACATGCCTGCAAATGAGGAATCTGCAGTGGTACGGGGGAGTTTAGAGACCAGATGCAAAAACGTTGAGGGCAGGCCAGAAAAACCAAGGCCAATTGCAGATCCAGCTAGTTGCATCCTCACTGACAACAGATCCGGAGGTTGTCAGAGAACCTCAGTTCAGCTTCAGTCACTTGGACACCCTTGGGGTTTGTGATAGCTAGGATGCTGATTTAAGAGAAGCATGCTGCTGCTGGGCTAAAGTTTGCATTGAAGATGAGACTTTAAACAGTCAGGAATGCCTACTGCTTAATGTACCTAACTTCTTAAAACTACATGTTTTTAACTGCTTTTTACTTGTTTGTTCCAGGTTGCATGTCTGGTTGGACTTGATGCATGGCATTTGCATGACACCAAACAGCCTAGCTGTGGACGTGTCACTGAGCAAACATGGCCTACCCAGCAAATACTAACGGCAGTGCTACAGGTAACTGAACGGGAACGCTTTCCCCCTTTGGATTATTAATTAAAAGAATTCTTACATTGTGCAAGCAGGAAAAGGAAGTAATGGCAGTTTAAGGACTGAAAAACAGTTTCCTGGTAGATCAGAGCCCATCTCTTCTGCCCCACCACCCCCATCCCCACCTCAATAATCTTTTAAATATTTATAGTGTGCAAAGTAGTTCGGGAAGACTTAAGGGCTGGCATCAGTCATTCGGCATGCAGTGTCCTCTTCTCTCAAGGACCTAGAGGGGTTTACTTTAGACTCTGGGAGGCCTAGGGCTTTGCTGTGAATCATGTGGCTGTTACACTGAGTCTGTAATAATTTGTGAGATTAACCAGCTCTTAATGCATCAAGTCCCCAGCCCTTCCTGGTCACCCTTACTGATCAATCTAATTTTTGTTGCTTGCTTCTCCGCAAAGCATAAAAACATTTCTCAAGCAATATCCTGGAGAGGTGTTCACTTTTTTATTTTTAAGAACTTCCTGAACTGTCTGTTTTGGTGGTGTGATACTCCGTGGTATAGATTGCTTGGCACGTTCAAAGGTTGCTGAGGAGGGTTGGCAGGTCAGGAGGGGGCAGAAATTTCAGAACAACTGGTAACAGCACAGCAGTAGTGTTCCTCCTGCGGTTATGTCAATATTTTCCTCTTCTGATCACTGCACAAACATAGTTTTAGCCCACTAAAGCTGAGGCTGTTACAGTAGGATTACACGGAAAATGTCAAGTGCATGGCAGGAGCTTGTGGATTGCTCACTGTGCTCACTGTAGAATTATTCTAATTAGAGCATGGGATTAAAACATTTTGTGTGCAGGATATGGAGTTTATGTGCATAGTTTATGCACATAAACTATGTGCAGCTTACTCAAAACAAGAAGTGTTTTTTTAAAGGCTAGTGAAAGTTGAATAAAGTCTTTGGAATTACTATTATATGTTGTTGATTTAAGATTAAATTTACCAATGTTGTTAAATCTTGAGACTGCTGAGATAAAATATTTCTATTCCCTTCCCCCACCCCATTTTTATATAATTAGAAGTATATTCTTTAAGATAGAAACCATATCCTTTTGTAATCTTCAGTAATCCTTTTGAGAAGGTGGACTGCAAAACCTCTGGTGTGTGACTTAACTGTAGCTGTTTTCTGCCTAAACCCCCCCGTGTAACTTGACTTTTATTTGGAATATGCCTTTAACTTAAGTCATGTGGAAAAATTTCCTCTGCTTACAAGGAAAGAAAAATTGTGCATGGAGTGTTGCTGATTGCTTTACTGATCTTTTTTCTCCCTGCAGTAGAATTGTCTATTGAAAAAGTTGGTGGGCTGATGTGTAAGTCTAAAAGAAGCTAAATGCTAGTGCAGTTATTGAAAGATGAAGTTTTAGTTTCAGGATTGTTATGCAAACAAGGCTTCTTGCAGGATAAAGCTGTTTGTTCCCTTATTCGTAGAAAGACGCTGTAATAAATTACAAGTATTTAATTCAGAACTAAATTGGACAACATTTTGCAGATACTGTCAGGACTTGTTGGCTTTGCAAACCCTTGAGGCCGGTGTTCTAACATGCAGCTATGTACGCCCGTGTCTCCAAATCCTCAGCAGTTCATAATAGACAAAATATTGGGTGGCAAATACCTGTGATTTGTTGTGCTGCTGTGCTGCCTGGGAGAGAATGCCTTTGGATGAGCAGGAACTGATCTGGGCGTTGGACGTATTGAAGCAAGTTTCTTAATTGCATGGAGCTCTACAAGTGGAAAGACAAACTTCAGGGGTGGTGTTTTCTGCGCCCTCTGAATCAATCAGCAGCAGGAAAAAGAACTAGAAAGACTTGTTAGGGACTACTAAGCCGCATTTATGTTACTTGAATATTTTGGCAAGTCTGACCACATGTTCAGCTTCATTCAAGTATGAAGTGACTAAGAAGCAAGCAGTGGTTTGCTTTGGTTAACTCGAGAATGTGAGTACTTGCACTATCAAATAATTATGCCTATGTGCTATTTCAGTAATTTTTTTTCAGTGTACAAGCCTATATGGACTGCAGCTGCTGCAGATGAAATCTGTAGAGGAATGCTTGAATTTGGAACTTGTTTCCAGGAAAGGATCTAGCTATTTTGCATTTGTATAGAGATTTTTTTTTAAAGGGATATTTATGGGAAGTAGATTTGCTATAAATATTTTAGTGAGTGTGTATAGGAGATAAACTACAAAGCAAGTGATGACTTTATCATGAAAGCACCTATCATAAGTTTCTCCGTCTCTTGCCTATCTCAGTAAAGACATTAACCTTAAATGTGGTGAATAAATGACAGAGTCTGTGATTTATGCTTCAGTACTGTTTGTCAATAGTTTTGTTTGCTGCTGACTTCAAAATTTTATTCTCTGTTCACAGTTTCATTGCACAGAGGTCTGTATTTCTTTGGCTGCAAGCTTATTTGTTCTTTTTTATCCAATTTGGAAGTTTTTGTGACTTCTTACTGATTTTGGACTAGGTTGTCAAAGCTGTGCTGTCTGCTCTGAACAGCTGAATAAATTGGTGCTCGCAGAAAAATTTGCTATATTTTATGAGCTGCTGGATAGTGTTTAGTTATAAGTTCTGGATAACTGTTTAGAGTCTTCCCTGGTGGCATGTGAGCTCACTGCTCAGTCCAGTAAACTCACCAGGGTTCAGGAATGTAGTGCAAGTCCAGAGCATGCTGTGCAGTCATCCAAGAAGCTGCCTCAGGAGCTGGGAAGTACCCTCAGTCTGTGGGGAGCTATTGGGAGTCTGCAGTTGGTTTGGTACATGATACAAATTAATTTCTCTTTGCATAGTACAAGAAAAAATAAATGAGGTGATTGTTTCTCTAAATAGTATTAGTGTCTCCACTAACTGCTGGGTGAAACTTCCAGTAATTGTTAGCTTCTGTGCTTGCTAGGACTGATGCATAATTCATCTATTTAATAAGGCTCTGCTAACATTTCTGTAGTGATATCTGTAGAAATGTCTTCCAGTCTGCTACAAAAAGCCCAATGCATGAGCAGAAAACTTACAGGGCAGTTTGGAAATAGCTCTGGATGGATTTTCATTCCTTTCACTAGCAACCTCTTTGTGAAAACTTTCTTTTCAAAACACATGCTCTGAAAGGCACTGCATGAAATAAACTTCCAGTCTAATTCTATTTATTCTGATGTGGAAAACAAGGAAGCAGCAAAACAAACATACGAGACTGATTTAGAAAAGATAAAGGACTAAAAACTGGTTTTGTCACTAACCATAATAAAAAACATATTTTATTTGACTTCCCTAAGCACCTCATTCTCTATATCCTGAGACTGTAGAATTGTTAGTCATTTCTTAACAGACATAAAAAAGCATTTCTATTTTTTTTTAGTAGGATGGGCTGCAGGGGTCAGTATAGCAAGGCTGTTTATTGCACAAGCCCTTTCTTTACTTTTGCTATAAAGCAAATGCATATTATTTTCTGTACATAGGGTCAGAGATTTCCCTGCTCTTTTCTGTTTCCTCCCTTTTGTCTCTGCCTTCTCCTCAGTCTAGTGTACGGACTTATGTTTCCATGCCTTCCCGCTCCATTTTTAACATACTTCTCTACATACAGCGTCCTGCACACATTCATTTGAACTGTTTACCTGCATGTTTAACTCTGCTCAATGCTTTAGGTTCCTGCACAGTTCTTAAAGCAGTGGCATTGCAGCAGCTGAACATCATCTTTACTGTTAGTCTCCTGGCACCTGTAAAGCAAGGAACTGCTGCTGTGACAGCCAGTCTGCGGTTGTCAAGTGTCTTTCCTCCCAGGGTACTCTTTTCACTCGCAGCTGGTCTGGGCATTGACCTCCTTTCCTTGCAGCAAGCCAGAGCTGTGGGACCACAGGTGCTTTGATGAGAAATACAAATCATATCTGGACCTCTGTTTTCTCTGCAGCAGCCTGGCATCCTCTAGTTATTTTATATGTGCACACCTACACTGTGGGCTTCCGGTCAGATTTTCTTTGAATCTGAGCAGTTTTCTTAACTCCTACATGAAGTTATAACTATACACCAGTTAGTCAGAGAATGAGGCCATTACGAAAAGCTGCTGCCTGAATTAATGTTGTTTGAGATACTAACGTCATCATGACTCAAAGACCAAATGTTTAATAAATGTGTTTTCCATCTGCTGGTATATAAATGCTTAAGCAACTGTTGAAAAGTATTATGAAAACCCCAGTTAACTTATTAACCCTTTTAATTGAGGCCAGTAAATAAAACATTTACTTAGAGCAAATGTTTTTATCACACATGTCCTTTGCATTGATTTGTAACAACTCTTACCAAAGATTTGTAGACACACTTTTCTTTCAGTTACTGTATTATTTGATTTACAGCCTCTCCTTTGATTTCATTTTCCTCATTAATTTTAGGTAATATGCACAGAATTTTGCATTATTTCTAGCCTTAAGATGTAAATATAGTCTAAGCAGAAAGTGTGCACCAGAACTTTACCACTGTGACTAACTTTAGGAGAATATCCACCATTCTTCATTACAGACCATCCAGCTGGGAACTTACTGACCTAAATGAGTTAGCATTGAAAGTGTTTGATTGCCAGGTAGTAGTCCATCTGCTGGAGCCTTTCTTCCTGAGTAGTGCAGGTGCCTGCCCCGGGAGCCCAGCCACTCTCACTGCTTCCTGCACGGTGGCTGTCACTGTGGCATGGCTGCAGTGCTACTGGCACACCAAGCTCTGTGCTCAGCAGCCTGTGAGTTTACTTCGTTTAGCAGATGCAAGTGACCAGGATTCAGGAGAGTTTGTCTTTTTACTTAATCAGTCATGCAAGGAAAATTTGTTTGAATCAGGACTGTGTGATGACAGACTATTTAAACCTATTCCTCCCCTACCATGCTCCCTGCTCCAAGCCTGTTTCCAATAATTTTCAGAATTAATGGAGACGGGTGTATGCCCAAGTGTGTGTTTTAGTAGCTGGTGAAAGGCTCTTGCCATCAGGAGAGCCTGCTCCACTGGCCTGCAGTCTTGAGCTTTTGGGATGGGCAGATAGCTGTCACTGGGATCCAGCTCCTGCCTCACCCACAAGTGATCCTGTGAGTCACTCTGGTGGTGCCCGGTATTTAAAAACAAGCTAGGGTGGGACCCTGAAATCTATGGGGAGAAGGGTGAGTGAGCCTCCAGTGATTTCACATAATCTCTATCACAAATCGTATCAAAATTTTCATCAGTATGCTGTAGTACATTCACTGATGCCAGATCTGCCTTAGGGACAGATGGCTGGAGCTGAAGCACGTGATCTCACAGGGAATGCCATCTTTTTACTTGAATTAATAATTGCTTCTGCAACTGCTAATTGATGACTGTAATCCAAGGATGCATTTGCCTCTGCAGCAGAAAGCTTAAAATTTTACTTATATTTGCCCAACTTAAAGGCCTTTATGAGACTGCAGAGGGCCAGGGACCACACGTCTTCTTTTACTCAGAACTTGTTGCCCAAAGAACATGCTACAGGTCTGATTCTGGATTTTGGTGGAAAGGTAGGGGTCAGGAAGAATTACAAAGGATAAAACAAATACAGTATCATTGAAAGTCTGGGGACATAGGAGTCTGCCCTGGGTAGCCCAGTCCTTAGAAATGGAAATTGCATGTGGTGGGAAAGAGATGGCCCAAGATACAAAACAATGACATGCAGATGCTGATGCTCTGCAGGAGGCCAAAGTGGCCTTGGGAAAAAGAACAGGTTTAATTGATCTGTCTTTTTTGTCAGAGATTACTGCAGCTGTGTCTTTTTCTGGATTACCTTCTGCAGCTGCCCAGATTCTTACATCTCACCTAGGCAGAGGACTGTGTTCTTTCTCTCTGATGGAAGCTTGTTCATGGAGCAATGCAGGCTTTCCCTCTCTGGGATGTTGCGAATCACCTGTGTGGGCAGCACCTGGATGTTCTCATGTGGCCTGCTGCTGCTCCCTGTGGAAATACATGCCCTTTACACCCTGGGAGGCAGCTAAGGGTGCTCATCTTGTATTTTAAAGTTTTCTACGGACTCGTCAGGCATGTGTTGCTGTTTGTGGTACCATGCAGCCTTAGTGAAATAGAGATTAACAGTGATAAAACCCCCAAGTTCTCGTGGTGGAAGTCACTGCTTTGCACTATCTCGTGGCAGCAAGGGTGAGAGTAAGGAGCAAGGACCAGAAACAGGACAGGCACATGTCACAGGAAAAACACCAACAATAAACTTTTTCCAGACTTGAAAAATTATTCTCTCTTCATTGTCTGCCTTTCCCCACTTACAAGACACACGACTCAGTAAATTTTCCCCAAACCTATTCTACAGTATTCCCTACTTCCCAGATTGTTCTGCAGAAAGCAGTTAATGAATAATGCATATGAATCTCCTCCCTGTGGGAAGGGAAGATATTTTGTTCTCTTTAAAAGGATATGGTCCCTCAGGAAAATTACTTGGATGAAAATAGCCTGATGACAGTTGCTTGTTCGTCTGTTTGTAAACACGTGAGTGCCTGCATTTAGACATGTTGCTTACAAAAGGGTTACTGCTGGAGTAGAAGTCCTTGAGAAGCTTCTTGTAGTGGCCACCTCTCTCCCCCTCCTCTTTTGAGCCATTTGTAAGGGCTTTGTATTAAAGATGACAGAAGGGCAGCCCTTCCTGTATCATGTTTTCAGAGCACTTTTAGGGGCTGAGGGAGCACTTGGACTTCACACGTTGGCATTGCTGCTGTATCTCCATTTCCTTCCTCTGGTAACATGACTCCCCTTGGTAGCAGAGTACTATTCCTGCCAGGATGTCCCAGTGTAACCAGCTCTGAGCTTTGGGACAGCAGCATGCTTGTGTCCATCCTCCTCTTTTTATTTCTGCCATTCTCTCCTCTGATTTCATCCAGAAATTACACTTCCTACATTGGCAGAAAGCAGTGGTTGACTGCTGCTTTAGGATATAAGTTGGTGTGTCTGGGGGGAATTAGCAGATCAACCAGATCCAAAAAGGGCTGTCCTGCTCCCTATCTCTCTAAAACTCTTTAGAGCATATTCTCAGTCTCTTGAGAATTTTCTTCTGACTCTTCACACAGACTTTGACAAAAATAAATGCTCAGACGCTTGGAGAAGTAGGTGAGTGTGCAATCTAGTCGTACTCTTTCATGTTTTCTGTCTGTCCTTCCCTACCGTTTGCAAAACCTTCCTACCTGTAGGAGAAGGTAATGTGATCCTTACCCCTTCTCACAATCCAGCTCTTTATTTTGTCCAGTATCTCCTCCCTAGTTATCCTGCACTGTAATTAATGTTTTATGTAACTGTTTCCTCTTTTTAAAATTAATATTTTCCTGTATCTTTTTTCTTCATAACAATATGTTGATTTCCTTCAACATATAAGGGTCTATCTGATATTTTTGCCCTTCTGTATTTGTTTGAAAGTTGGAGGTGTTGGGTGTTGGTTTGGGTGTGTTTGTGTGGTTGTCTTTGGCACAGACTTTTTAATATCTGGGTTTGGAGGTTTGGTCAGATTAGGATGAGGATCAAATTACCTGATAATTGGGAGCAGACTGTATTCCCTATGTAAACCAGACATCCCTTGTCTGGAGTTGCCTCTTACTGCTGAGGGGCATGTTGGTGTATTCCTAGCCCCTTCCCTACCCTTGCTTCACACAACCAACCTCTCTGCCTGGAGCACTGTCATATGGTTTGCAGATCAAGAAATAGAAAGGAAACACTTGTGCAACTCTACTGCTGTTACTGGAATTTCAGGTCTAATACTAGTAAATAGGTCAATTTTTAGCACTTCAGCTACACTCCTGTCGTAAATCTAAAATGTGCAGGTTTCAAAAAAAACCAGTACAGTGCAAGAAAATAAAGTGAAGCACATGGCCATAGTTGAAAAAAGTGGACTAATATTTGCATATGATACAAGCATAAAGGCAAGATCAGGGCAGTCAGGTTTCAAGGACTTACAAATATCACCAGGGTTTTTTTACTTCAGTAAGTCTATAGCTAAGTCCTTTCTCCCCCGTCCCTCTTTCCTCCCTCCAGCAGAACTGTGATTCCTAATTTTAGATATCTTTTTCCATATCTTAAGTTATTAAGTTAAAAAGGTATTCCTGTCTAGTAGCATTTTCTTATCTTCTGCTCCTGTTGTCTGTTTTCTGTATGTGGAGACAGATGGCTGTTACATAGCTTTTAAGATTGTCAGGACCCAAGTGTGCTTGCATGGCTGTGCATCACCCCTTAGACTTCCAGCATTCTCCCTCGTCATCATTAGTTACAGTCCTATTCCCTTCCCCTCCCTCAGACAGTGTGTCTGCCATCCAGGACACTTGACCTTCCCTTTTTGCTCCCTAATACTCATTGCCTTTTTCCAGTGCTTGATTTCACCCCAGCTCTCTCCAGGGATGCAAAGGGACTTCTCCAAGTCTGTACCCCGAAGAGTGTAGGCTGATACCCAACCTTCTTCTGCCTCTGCTTCCTCACAACCCATTTTCAGTGCTGTGGAAAAAGCAATGTTGACAGTTTGGAGAAAATTACTTATCTGTCCCTTTACAGAGAAAAGTTGTAAGACTACAACTCTGCAAACATAAATGTGGCTCAGCCACACCATCTCAGCCCACAGAACAAGTCACCACCAGAGAAGCAGGAGAGATATCTCTCTGTGAAATTGTATGTAGCATTTCCTCATCCAGTCCAGCTTTACTGTCCATCATCAATCCTGCTACAGTGTGATGTACTGCATGCACTGTTTATCAGTTTATCGGTCACATGGCACATTAATAGGACATGTATTCTTGCCCATGGATCCCAGTAGGCAGGTCCTGGTAAGCTGACCTATCTCCTTCTCTGACAAGGTGACTTGCTTACTGGATGAGGGAACAGTTGTGGATGTTTCAACATGGGCTAACTAAGGCTTTTGACACTGTTTCTCCCACACAGTTTAGAGGCAACAACAACTCCAGCAGGAGTGTTGATCTGCTGGAGGGCAGGAAGGCTCTGCAGAGGGATCTGGACAGGCTGGATCATGGGCCAAGGCCAGTGGTGTGAGGTCCAACAAGGCCAGTGCTGGCTCCTGCCCTTGGGTCACAGCAACCCCAGGCAGTGCCACAGGCTGGGGCAGAGTGGCTGCAAAGCTGCCCACAGGAAAAGGACCTGGGGGTGCTGCTGACAGCAGCTGGACATGAGCCAGCAGTGCCCAGGTGGCCAAGAAGGCCAATGGCATCCTGGCCTGCACCAGCAATAGTGTGGCCAGCAGGAGCAGGGCAGGGATTGTCCCCCTGTACTCAGCACTGGGGAGGCCACACCTCAAATCCTGTGTCCAGTTCTGGGCCACCTACTCCAGGAAGGATACGGCAGTGCTGGAGGGAGACCAGAGAAGGGCAGTGGAGCTGGGGAATGGTCTGGAACACAAGTCATTTAAGGAGCAGCTGATGGAGCTGGGGTTGTTTGGCCTGGAGAAAAGGAGGCTCAGGGGGACCTGATCACTCTCTACAACTGCCAGAAAGGAGTATGTAGCCAGGTGGGGGTCAGCCTCTTCTCCCAGGGAACAAGTGACAGGATGAGAGGCAAAGGCCTCAAGTTGTGCCAGGGAAGGTTGGATAGGAAAAATTTCTTCACCAAAATGGTTGCCAAGCTTGGAACTGGCTTCTCAGGGAAGTGGTAGAAACACCATCCCTGAAGGTGTTTAAAAGATGTGTACATGTGGGGCTTGGGAACAGACATGTTCTAGCGGTGAACATGGAAGTGTTAATAGTTGATGATCTTAAAGGTCTTTTCCAATCTAAAAATGTCTGTGATTCTGTGATTCTAAGAAAAAAAAAAATTTCACCAGATATGAAGGCTTGAATTGTCTACTTGCTCCCACAACAAAACATCTTACCATAAGCTTTCCTAAGCAATCATATTGGCATTACTTACCTGAGGATACACAAAATACCAAGTAGTTGAAGTTCATTCTGTGTGATGCCAAACTAGATGGACACTTAACAGTAATATGCAGAGCATTTATCAGTTGCACCTGAAAACATATATTTGACACTGTGACTTAAAACCCATCCTGGACCACCCCAGCTTGGGAAGTCTCTGAATTGCAGGTTTCTGTACACCATGGGAAGAAGTATGTTTGTTTGCTTCTTATGCCCTTCCAGAGGTATCTGCTAGACAGGAGATGGCTGGGCAGATCAGTTTCATGTCTGATCTCAATGGCTAGCAGGTTTTAAATAATTCTGTGGAAACCAGCTGCCAAATTCTGGAAGGCTGTAAAGAAATAAGACTAGAATAGCATGTGCCCACTCTCTCATAAATTAAAATCTAGATGAACCCCATATCCAGTCTGCATCAAAATGCAGTAGCTGTTTTTAGGGATAGGAACATAAACCTGACAGTAGTGGGTATGGCAAAGCTCTGTGCTCCCCTGAACTGGATCTTTGTAATCAGGCAGATTATTTCATTCTTTCCAAGCAGAGCCACACCATTGCTGAGGAAATGGTCTGTTGGAGGCATGTGTTTTAAAGAGCTGTGTTTCATCCATCGCCTTTCATAGATCCATTGTGCTCTCTCTGCCTTTTGTTTTCAAAAGGGGTGTGAAATAACCTGCTTTTTAGATAAGAATTTATCAGCTGGATGGCTGCCCATGCACCAAACCTTACATTCCCTCTGCTTCAGACCAAGTCAGGTTTTTTGGTGGATGGGAAGCTGCGCTCTGACCTCAGTTTTGTTGCTACTGCAAACAGTAGCTAAATGAGTTTATTTACATTTTAATGGTCTCAAAGGCCAAGAAAATAAATACATATATGCTCTTTGCCTTTAGGTTTTACTGGTGCTAGCCCAGACATGTGCCTCCAAATTTGAGTCGCTGGACAAGGGCTGATGTGCTGATACATACTTTGGGTTATTATATGGACTCATGAGGTCTTTTTCAGCCTGCTGAGTTAACAGAGTTTTGAGGACAGTCCACTCAAGGTGCATGACTTGATGAAGTGCCTGTTCAAATGTCGAGCCCTCAAAACCGCAGAGTAATGATAAACAGATGGAGCATGTGCAGACGGCTGCTAAAATCTGTTCTTCTCTAAACAGGATATCATGCTGTCTTTTTTTAGAAAAACGAAACCATATAATGTTAAGATTTTTTTTCTCTCTAAGCAGAATCCTAACACTTGAGAAGAATGTTCTGGCCATTCTCTTCTCTTTGCTTCCCTATTCCAAGCGTCACGTTTGTTTTCACAACAGAAAATTACATGACTATTTTAATGATCTCCCCTGCTGATGGAGCTAGAGATCCCCACCACTAACACACAGTCCTGCTTTGCACTGCTTATTCTCACCTGGCTGGCTGAAAGATAGGGCTTAAAAAGCAGCAAGCACAAAGTGGTGGCTGCAGGCCAGGCAGTGTTTCAAGGCCTGAATTTTTGCTTTTTTTTCCTGAATTGAAAACATGGGTTGAGTGTCAGCTGCCCTAGAGTTTTTCTGTCTTCTAGCAGAAGCTTCAAACCATGGTTAGGAACTGTTCCCAAATAATACTTTGTGGAGAGCTGCTTTTCTTCATGCATGGGGTTGTTAGAGCACAGACCAAACCCAGTTCATTTAAAATTCAATACCTTTGTGGTTCATAGATGAAACAAGTTGGGCTCTTCAGACTTATTTTGTGAGCTCATGGTTTGTACTGGATACATCAGTGACTTGTAATTCAAGGAAATAATTTAAATTACCTAGAGGGCAGAACCTACTTTAGAGTCCAAAAGCTGATGCCTGGAAGTATTGTATATTACTTTGCTTCTTATTAAATGCCACTGAAACTATCAAGACATTCAGGAAACACTTTTATTGGAAATCTGCAATTTTAGCTGAAGGTATTGGGGAGGACTTGGACCTTGCTCCTGCCAATTCAGCACAAGATCCTCCTTCTGTTTGAAGCACAGCTCTTCCAGTCTGCAATGACTTTGGAAATTATTCTGAGAATTCATGTTCCCCCTCTCCCTTTTTTTCAACTGTTCTTGAGAATCAGCAAGGAAAACATGAAAATAAAGTTATTTTCCTTTAGTCCTGTGAAATTTTAGGACCTTTGCCCTTGTTAAATGCATCTGTCACCTTTTAAGAGCAACTGTTGGAAGCAGAGGTGAAGAGAGACGGAGCCGAGGGCTTCGAGGCTCTTTTTATGATGCTGAGAAGTGGGTCTTCTTGCACCTAGAATCCCAGTTATCCTTCTTGAGTTAATATTGGTGTTACATGGAAACAAGAAAATTGAATATGGAAAAATTGTGCATTGTTTTCAAAGTGCTTTTACTAACTTGAAGGATTTCTTGTATATTTTGGATGTGTTTCAGAAAAAAAAAAAAAGAAAACATATACTGAAAGTTTTATTTTTATCCCTCAAATTATAACCTGCATATGAGAAGCATAAATAAAACAAGATTGAATGTAACACAGACAAAATTGCAAGCAGTGGTGGTTACAACAGGGGTAATTGTTCTGCCCAAATTATATCAATGAACCTTTCTGTGCTCTTAGTCCACATGTGGGAGTGAGAAATGAGAGGTGGGTGGGGGTGAAGAGAAGTGACCTGAACTGAAAATTCCCTTTTGGGAATTACATCTGTCTTCCTCAGGGGAACGAAAAAAAAAAAAAAAAGCCAAACATCATTTTAGTGTGTCACTTGTACAGTTCCTTTTGTCCTGCTACTGATTTAATGTATTTTAACCCTTGGGGAACCAGAGGCATTGCACAGCATGTGAAGTGCTGTGAAGGAAACCGCTGCCGCTGGGCTGGGCTGGCTGCCGGGCTGGGACTGTCTCAGGAAATTCCACATGAGTATAAATAAATGCTCTGTAGCAACCACTGGGCTCCCTGCCTGCTGATGTGTCAGGACTATGCAGTCCCTTTAAGGGAAAGGAAAGTGTGCTTCAGCCTTAATTTGCTGAAAAACGGAACACGGTAACAACCAGGGGTTTGCTTCTCATGGATCGGTGAGTGGGACCCTCAGATGGGCTTGGGCGAGGGGCTGCCTCTGCTAAAACCAGCCCTTGACGTTCTGACAGGATATTAAGGTGGCATGGGTAGAGGGGTTTTTCCATGTTTTTAATGGTGCTGGGTTAGTCGGTTGTCTCACAAGTGCTGCCATCTGAACGGAGTTTGCACTTGGGGTTTCAGGCACCTCTGGTAGCCTCTTTGTTTTTGTCCTTATGTACACAGTAGTTTGTTTCCTTCAACAAGCCCAGGTTTTCTCATTGAAGATCAGTGCTGTGAAAGCTCTAGAGAAGAGAGTGGGGCTGTGCACCTATTTGCTGCAAAGCATCACTTTAAAAGCAGAAAGGTAGCTGTTGCCCTCAAAGCTGGTAATTCTGAGTATTTTTCATAGACTTTCAATTATAAAGCACTGGTTTTAGTTATTTTTTAACTTTTTTCAGAAAATCTGTTTGTTGTTCTGAACTATTTTAAATGCAGAGGAAAAGTTCCAATTTTTTTGGCAAATGCAAATCGCTTAGGCTTTTGAAGTCGGGAAAGCAATACACATCTCATAGAAAGAATTAGTACTAGACTAATATAAAGACGGAGAGGAGGGAACAATTCCCAGTATTTGAAATACCATACTGATTATGCAGCATAAACCATATTTCTTATGGAGGCAAGCATGTGACAAAGTAATGTCCTTCCAGGACTCATAAAAACAAATATTTGTTGAACAATTCTTGCAGAAGACAATTCTTCCATTTTTCCACTCTGTGCACAGCTGTAAGACAAAACTGAAACTGTAAATCAGTTTTAATACTCCACAGCTTATATCCCAGGAGTCCAGGTTCTTTCCTGATGGTTATTCGTGTTACAAAAGCCCTATGTATCTGTTCTCCACTTCTCAGCTCTTCAGAGATTCATAAGCACAGAAGGGTAATGACATTATAAATCTAAATATTTTGCTTTTGTGATTCAGTTGTTCTTGGATAGAAAGCGAATACAGCCTTCTTTGCTTGTGCTTCAGCAGGTAACACTGATGCACCTTTGTGTTAAAAGGCGTTTTCAGGCAAACACCCTGCTTACATCCATGACTTCTTTGGGGAGATGATTTGGATAAGTAAGAAAGGAAGAGAAGAATTTGGGGGTTTGCTCCTCTTTTGCTTTACCAGCCTTTTACCTCAGTATTGTGAAGCCCATCCTACTACATGGATTCAAGCCGAGGACTTTGTAACTATTTTTTTCCTTTGTCACTTTTATTGTGATAATGAAACAACAGGGGAAGAGTGGGGCAGGTGTGCCACATTTTCAAGGGTTGGCAAGGGAGGTGGGGGAGCTGTGGGGTTTATCCTGTGTCACAGAGGACAGCAAGGTGCTTCACCAACACTGGGAGTCAACCTCATGTTCATCATTTACTTTCAGTGTAAGACAAGGTGTTTCTTTCCCAGTTACATTGCTTGTCATGGGCATTAATGGGGCACTGGTGGAGGATGATGTGGGAAGCACATCAGTGAAATGCAACTATGGCTGTTTCTGACTTGCCTGACAGTGGACCTGCTGGTGATGCTCAAAGCCACAGGACACCCCACAGGTGGACTTGCAACAACAATTTGCCAAAGTAGCCCATTTTCAGTTATTTCTGTCCAGAGGTGGCAGTGCTGTTGGTAACAGGAGCAGTCACCACCATCGTTTCTGCTCTGCTTTTCCTTGCTGCTGGGCACTTAGCAGACTGAGCTAATGACTGTATCCCTTCCCACCCATGCCCTGCTTCCTGCCACTCACTGCCCTTGGGACCTCTGAGTCAGAAACTGGGATGGAGGCAAAACAGCCTAGACTCTCAGTTTTTGTGGTTAATGGCCTTGAGGTGGTGCACACACAAGATGTCCCAACACAAAACTGCCAGATACTGAGTAATTCCAAGTATGGTAAAAAGTAGATTTATTATCAGCCTCAAATAAGGGAATTGTCAATAATATAAAGCAGATTTTGTGAATTTTGATAGGGGGGCATTTTGCAGTCACTCTTAAGATGATTGTGCCTTTTACTTCCCCAGGAACATATTTCTCTTAAAAAAGATTATCTCTTTATTCAGGATTAATTAATTTGCACAACTTTCTTATAGTATGTATTTTCTAGGTTAAATTAACTTCTGTTTGAGCTGCAAGTTTTTAGTTCACAGATTCTAGAAGTAAAAGTTTTAGACGTTAAAAGGTCTAGAAAGGGTTAAGAAGTGTGTTTTTGGAAGGCAGTTTTTGCTTTCAGCTCACAGAAATAACTTTTAGCTCTGGGTATATGACGTTCAGATATAAATCCTTTAGGTAAGTCTTTTTGTATCACGTGAAAGAAAACACTTAACAGTGTAAAAATGGGTAATGTCACCTTGAAAGACCCTGTTCTAACACCAAAAGGGCTGTTCACTACATATATACTCCTTTGATTAGCTGGCTGGTAAGCATTCTGAGCATTTTCTATGTGACACCAAAATCCTCTGTCACAGCTGGCAAACATGTTCCAAAGAGAAGAATAAAAGTTAGAGTCTCTTTTTAACCTCTGCAAGGTTAAGAAATAGTTCTGTGGTTGAGGAATTGACTGCTGAGGAGGAGGTGATGGTGGGACATCCAGACTAGTGCACCCATCTGATCACCAGTACCAAAGCGAGAGCTGGCCAGTCAGTCTCACTTCAGTGCCAGGTGAGATCATGGAGGAGATCCTCCTGAAAATGATGTGCATGAAAAATAAGGAGGTGTTTGCTGACAGCCAGCATGGCTTCACTAAGGGCACAGCATGCCCAACAAATGTGAGGGCCTTCCGCTTCCGTGGTGCAGTTACAGTGGATGGTGGGATGAGGGAAGATCGAAGATCCAGTATGATCTACCTGGATTTATGCAAAGTATTCAACACTGTCTCACACGACCTCCATGTCTCTAAACCACAGACACATGGATTTGATGGATGTATAAAAAATAGACTGGATGTCTGCATTCAAAGAGTTGGACTCAACAACTCAATATCCAAAAGAAGATCAGTGACACCACTCCCCCCCCCAGGGTCAGTATTGGGACTGGTGCTCTTTAATGTCTTTACTTGGTGACATGATCCGTGCTAGCACCCTCAGCTTATCTGCCAGGGATACCAAGCCATGTGGTGTGGTCAACACTCCAGGGAGCAGGGATGTTGTCCAGAAGGACTGACAGGCTTTAGAGGTGGGCCTGTGTCCTCAAGTACAACAAGGTCAAGTGTAAGGTTCTGGATCGGGGCAATCCTGAGCACAAATACAGGCTGAGCAGAGAATGGACTGAGATCAGCCTGGGGGAGAAGGACTTGGGGATGATGTTTGACAGGAAGCTTTAAATAACCAGCAATGTGTATTTACAGCCCAGAAAGCCAAGTGCATCTTGGGCTGCATCCACAGAAGTGTGACCAACAGGCCAAGGGAGGTCATTCTCCACCTTTTCTCCACTCTTGTGAAACCCCACCTGGAATACTGTGTCAGTATCTGGATCTCCCAGCATAAGAGAGAGGGATGTGGACCTGCTGGAGTGAGCTCAGAGGAGGGTCATTAGGATGATCAGAGGGCTGGAGCATCTCTCCTATGAAGACAGGCTGAGAGAGTGTGAGTTGTTCAGCCTGGAGAAGAGAAGCCTCCAGGGAGACCTTCCAGCAACATTCTTAGCACATATGGGGGGGCCTGCAACAAAGCTGGAAAGGCACTTTCTATGAGGGCATGTAGTGATGCTTTTAATGTTATTTGCTTTGTGGCTGTGATTGTTTATTCTCCTGTTGCTTGTAATCATCCTATTTCTAGAAAAAGCATGGTATTAAAAGAGTAGATAAATTCTTTAAATTCCTTCTTTTACCGATGTTGCATGGTAAATGGGCCATCTTAGCCCAGTGCCCTGGTATTTGTTACCAGAGCAAGCAAAACACAGCAGCCATCTGAACCATCTCTCTTCAACTGATGTTGCTTATGTTCAGTGACTTAAGGTACATCTCTGTACCTTAAGAATTGACTGTACTCTGAATTTACTTAATTCACATCTCTGCAGCTTAATCACTGCAAATACCTGAGCTGGAGCATCTGCATTGTAAATAAAACCCATATAAATACTACACAGTGATGTAGCTTCATCCCTTCTCTGTTATTATCAGGGAAGTTGCTGTCCCCCATTTTCTGATTACAACCCCCACCCTAAGCACTGAGTATTTAGATGTCAGGTTTAAAAGTCAGCTCCCCAGGTGGGGTATTGACACGTAAATTTTGAAAAGTAATCTGAGAACCACATGTGTTTTCCCAGTTTTCTGCTTCTCTCTTTTTTTTCTTCTTTTTTCAAATTAAATTTGCAGCAAACATTTTATGCTGGAGATTTATTTGTTTGGTAAAATGTGCAGTAAATGCTCCTCTGTAACAGCAGAATCTTCCATCCCTGTAAGGGTGGGTTTGGTAGCAGGGTCTGTTCTGGTTGGACTGTAGTGCTCTATACCCAACAGTATCAGGTGCATCAGACTGCAGCTGAGTATGAGCAAAACAGATTACCTTCCTTACAAGGCAGTATTTATTGGTCGGTTTTCCATGGCAGAAAAAGAGATGAAGGTGTCATCAGCCACATCCACAGTATAGTGTAGCATTCTGGGCAATTGTGCAGTTGTGCAGTGTTCTTGTACAGGCACAGCTGGGCCATCCCAGCACCACAGCCTCGTGCTGCAGGAAGGGTGTCTGAGGCCAGCACCCAGCACCAGGGTATGATCATGAGCAGCTTGCTGGCTTGACTACTGCGCCATCGTGCCTCTGCTCCTTGCAGAAGATGAGCAGCCCGCTGGGGCAGCATGTATTCCACACCTGTGGTGTGCTTCACTTTGCCACTTTGTGCTTTAACTGCAAAGAGAAAATAAAACACTTGATGCTCCTGCTGTGTCTGGAAAAGTACAGAAATTACTTGCTGTTTCTTTAAGTTTTTCTCTCTAGGTTCTTAGAATTAAAAAAAAAAAAAAAAAAATCTTTTATGTCAACTGCGTAGTTTTTGGACTTTTCCCCACCAGCACTTTTGAAAACAATAGACCTAGATTGAACTGTTGGGGAGCAAGTAGTTTCATGGCATCTCCTGTATATTGCTAGCCAAGAGAAAACTGATAAAACGAGTGTGAAAGGTTAAGGACTATTTTCCAAGAGGTTTTATTGTGGTTGTTTTGTTTAACTTATATTCAAATCCCAACACTTGAAAAGGAGAATGAAAGAAAAAAGGTCAAATATTCAGGTTTGCTTTTTTAAAAAAAAAAAAAAGTGCTTGGCCTCATGAGTTTTGGATCTTTTCAGAAGGTGAGACTGATATTTATAGTAAAGTGAAGAAAAAGAAAAGGACAAAAGTAGTATTTTGGAGGTGGGGGACAAAGAGGAAAATTCACTAATTTATTCTCTGTTGTAGTAAGGAATCAAAAAGTCAGAGCTTTTCTTTTTTAATTCCTTTTCCTGCCCCAGATAAGCTTTTAATTTGAAGTTGAGCATATAAAAATACAGATTGACCCCATTTATGCCAACTATTGCTTCTGCGTTTTTTCCTTTGCAACATTCTTTATCAATTGCCTTACACCGTAACTCTGGAAGAAGACTGTTATTCATAACAATATTTCAATGAAAAACACTACTTTAGTAGTAGTCAGATCCATGATAAAAATGTGTTAGAGCAGATATTATACCAGATGGGGAGAACAGGCTCAATGTATGATATTGTATTTTTCAAGGCACCTCAGACTCCCAGAGTTGGAAATAAGTCTTCAGTTGCTTCTCTTTGCTCTTCTTGGACCCTCCAAGGCACCTCTACAATAAAGGTTTTCTAGCATGCAGAACCAAAACTCAATGTGTGCCCACATCTCCCTTGCTTTTGTCTTCCTGAGAAGTCTTGTAGCACAGAAACTAGATATTCTATTCTTTTTCCAGTTCTCCTGGTCTGAAAGCTGCCATGATTAGTGTGGACTCAGGTAGAGCTGACTCAATATTTTAATATACTGATGTTCTTGTTTGGTGCATTGGATAGCATAGAATTTAACAGAAGTTGGCAAGACTGGAATGTTTGCTCAGAGCCCGTCCCAGCGCTACAGAAAGTGAGGAGTACATTTTTTAAATGCTACTTGTGTCCTGCCTGTGGTTATCCTGTAGCAAGGAGAGGGAAATGAAGTATTTGTGTACTTTTGGAGAAAAGCATTAATAATGACAGTACCACAACAAGGTCTCTATGCTTCACAGAGTGTTCTGCTTCACTGGTACTGGCTTTAAAACATGATGTGTTTGTCTCATTGCATTTGGACTTGATGTCTTATAGGTCTTTCCCAACCTTCCATTTCTATGAAAAGAAGAGTGTCTGCAGCAGTTGTACAGACAAAAGTGTATGTGTTTGTGCACCTGTGATTAATACTTGTCTGATATGCTACAGAGGCTAGGGAATAGTTCTAACTTCACCAGTGTCCATGATCAACTGGCCAAGGATGAGACAAGGAGCCTAACAAGCGTGTTTGTGCTGTGTGGTGTAAGCATAGGAATTCTGTGTGTGTAGGCACAGGAATCTTTGCTCACTTGATGTCTTTGGGCATGAAGGGACACTGCTTCCTCTGAGGTTAATCTGGGGTACCTGCAGGTGTAGCATTTGGTACTCACCCACCACACCTAGGAAGTAAGTGTATCCATGGTTCATCCACAACCTAAGGGCTGAAAAGGCTGCACCCTTACCAGGTGTTTATTAATTTCATTTTTGTTAGATTTTTTTTTCCCCTTGTGGAACCAACAAAACCATTTTTATTGCTTCAAAACAGCCATCCATTTTGTTTTGTTTCATGTTTAGCAGGCACGCCCATTTTGGCCTTTTTTCTGAGACTACAAAATGCACAAATGCTTGGCACAGCTCCTGCATGCTGCATCAGTAGCATGTTGTCTTGGTGGATTGCATGCCCGGTCCCCTTTTGTCTTAACTATCAAGAAGCTCTCCAGGGGTCAGCTGACAATACTGGGAATCACATGGGTGGAATGCTCACTGTGCTGTTTTAAGGAGAAGCAGGAGCACTCGGCTCCAGGCACAAACAAACTGCATCCTAGCAGTGCTGCCAGCTTAAGCTGAGGACCAGAGAGATTCCACTGTGAAGACATCGAGCTGTCTGCACGTGTTGTAGAGAAGTTTAGTGAAGGATTCAGTGTCAGTGTGGTTGTTTCTTTCTTACTATTTATTTTTTATAGGTTTCTGTTGAGCAACCTTAATTCCATGAAGAACAAAATACATAAGAGATCCCAGTTTGACTCCCATGACTGAACATGAGATTTGCTTGTCTTTTTAGAGGTTTTATGAATATTTTTCCAAAGATGCATTCATTCTTAAGTCCTAGGCCCTTCACAGAGGAAGAGTCTGTTCTTCCTTCCCCCATCCAACACTCACACATTGTGCCCAAGGACATTTAGAGAAACTGTTTGACTTCACTGGTGTAGATGGGAAAATCAGAGATGTTGCTGGGTAGGAGGACAAGGACCAAGACAAGTAAAGGAAAGGAACTGGGAAAATGGGACACCAGGTAAAACCGATGGAGCTTGAATTTACATGGGCTGGGTAAAGTGACTAGAACCAAACCTTAGATGAGCAGTGAGAGTATTTTGGTCTATAATTAGTGGTGCAAGCAAATGTATGTAAGAAATACAGGGAGAAAATGGTTGAGAAATACAAAGTATGAGGAGAAGGCAAAAAGAATCCAGAGGGTTACAGGGAATGAGGGTCAAGGAGAGAGTGGGCACAAACCTAGGGTGTAGGCAGGACCAACCTAGGGTGTGGAGCTCTGGGGTGTGGAAAGCAGAGTTGTTTGTCTCTGGGGAATGGAGCCAGCATGAGAATCTGGGAACAAAGTACAGACTTCAGGGAGGAAGAGGAGTAATTTAGAGAATATGCTCTCATTCTGTCTGTGGCAGTGGGAGTCCTAGAGATTTAATTCCTCTGCCTGACATTGAGGCAGTCCTACTGGACAGCACAGAGCTGTGTGTCCTCATGTGTCTGAAGTGTTTTTGTATGTGTGTATTTTTGCTTCCAGTGGTATTTAGATGGCTATTTTGGGTGTATCTGTAAGTAAATACCACACCATACTGACACTCTGGTCTTTCAGCAGAAAGACCAGAGGGTTGTTTGGGGGGTTGTTTGTGTCTGTCGAACCATCTGTCTACACTGCAGAACTGAGGTACTAAGGTGACCTGGCCGGCCCCGCTGCTGTGGCTCTGACACCTGCGTGCCTGTGTCCGCGCCTCCATGCTGTTCTCTTCCCGAACCGTGGATGGCAGGCTCTTCGATAGCTCGGGATGTCCTCTGGTAGTCAAAAGCATGATGGGTCGCTACGCTGTTTGTAGGCAATTCTTGAGTATGCCAAGGAGGCTGGGAAAACAGGAGCTCCCCGCCCC